>NC_079166.1:55924601-55992101 GCF_947568905.1 Ostrea edulis | reverse complement strand
ATCTGTACAGCATTGTCTGCTTTGATTGGCTGGGTAGGCTGTGACATCAGTAGATCTTGTGTCACTTTTCTATGAAATTAATGGAATGTTGTATCTGATATAATCTTCTTATGTTGATTATGTAAGTAACCACATGCAGATGTTTTAAGATTATCATTAACATTGAAACTGAACACTGGGAGAATTGAGTTACTGAGACAAGGCGGTCCACCAGGGATTCCAAGTAAATTCTTATCTTTTAAATTTTTTTGCTTTTTCAAATTTTGATTGAGCAAATTATAAAACCTGATACACAAAATGTCAAGTGCCCCCCTTCATAATTATTTGCATTTAAGCCCTACCACTGCACAATTAAACACTGACCTCACTCTCTCAAAATCTCCCAGAACTCTCCCCAGTTCCTCCTCCAGTTGTTGGACCCGCTGCTTAGCAACCCTGAGTTGGGCAGAAGTGGATTCCAGCTCTGATTCATTGACACCATTTATCTCTGACATAGATGTGCCTGAGGAGTTCTTCTGATTTATTACTTTCTCCTCACCAGAGGGCACTCCACAAGAAGCAGAAATTCCACTAGGACCATTATCTTCATATGTGCCAAAGTCTTCAAAATCATCCTCAATGTCTACAAAAAAAATACTATTTGGTGCTAGTTGAACCTGAATCATACTGTACATGTATCCGTACAAGATGTGTATGAAGCACATGACCCTGGTGGTGTTTAAGGTCACTTTATCTTCCCGCTCCTCTTTTTACCCACCATTTTTCCTTGTATTGTTTCTATTCAATTCACAGACCCAGGCTTAGATTTCTCGAGAAAAAAAACCCTTAAGTTTTTGCTTAAGTTTTAAATCAAATCACAAAATAAAACCCAGCTAAGATTTCACGTAATTTGGGTTTCTCACAGCAAACTCAGCTGATTTAATTTCTTTGCTTAGCCAAGTTTTTTAGCGATAAGCGACCTTAAATAAATGTACAAAGCATCATTAATTGGACTTCTTTAGTTTTGGTCTTATGAAAAATACTATTGTTAATGTTAGGAGACTGCTACAGCTGTTTGCACTTGCTTAGGAATTATCTATGTTTATCACTGTAAGTAAACTAAGATGAAATTCGTATTTTGTTATAGAATGTCTGATATTGTTTAACGATCAGTCGATGAGGTCAGGAAGCAATATGGTAACATCAAGCAAAGAGGTGAACCTCATCAATGTGAATATAGATGTAAAACACTACTGTCATGTTATTCAATTCGACAATTCTAATAAATAATACAATTTGAACTGAACAAACATTTCCTTATCATTATTCTAATCATTTGAATAGAAATATATTCATTCAATTGCACAATTGTGATTAAAAAACATATCCATTAATTGAATGTCTCTTGAATCAGCTTATGAAATTAGATAAATTGGAACTGGCAATTATTTTATTCCATTCAGGGAAGTGCACTCATATATTGTAAATTTTAGTGGAAAGAAACTTTGTCATAAGATACTAGTATGAATTAATGTGTTGTGGAAAGTCATCCTAAATTCTGCGCAAAATATTCGCCTACACATCAATAGCTTTGTATTTCGAATTCTTATATATTGATATTCATTATAAAAACAGGATGTGTTTGTGAAATACTATATTAGTCTGTAGCCAAGTACATACAAATTTGACCTTGACATATATTGGTCTTGCTTCAGGCCTTTGTCTGACAACACACACAACATTTCATAGCTATAGCTGTGCCTAAGTGCATACAAAACAATTATCACGAGATAAATTTGAAATTTGGATTGATATAGACTTAGACAATTGTACTATTTCCCATGCCTCTGTGATCCTTAACACATAAAATGTTGAATTACTGTAAGGCATAGAAGACTTATTTGTAGTTTCTATACTTGCGGTACAGTTCACAGCTATACACAGTGACGTAGCTATACGCAGTGATGTAGCTATACGCAGTGACGTAGCTATACGCAGTGATGTACAGACAGACAGTGTAATCGCTGTCATCAACAGACATCTTACCATACTGCAGCAACAAGTCACCAGGATTGGCTGGAGTCATGAAATCGTCGCTTTCCCATGGAGGAGCTCTTTGAGCGAACGAGGATTTTACATCTTCTGGAGACGGTGTCTGTGAATTACAAGATTAATGAAGTGTCACTTTTACAATACCTCTAATATATAGTCATGATGAATAAAAGTACTCAATCATTTGATATCATCTTATCAGTCAGTACCGACAGTCAGATGTAATTGTAGATGTCTATAGTATAGTACCGACAGTCAGATGTAATTGTAGATGTCTATAGTATAGTACCGACAGTCAGATGTAATTGTAGATGTCTAGTATAGTACTGACAGTCAGATGTAATTGTAGATGTCTATAGTATAGTACCGACAGTCTGATGTAATTGTAGATGTCTATAGTATAGTACCGACAGTCAGATTTAATTGTAGATGTCTAGTATAGTACTGACAGTCTGATGTAATTGTAGATGTCTATAGTATAGTACCGACAGTCAGATGTAATTGTAGTGTCTATAGTATAGTACCGACAGTCTGATGTAATTGTAGATGTCTATAGTATAGTACCGACAGTCAGATGTAATTGTAGATGTCTAGTATAGTACTGACAGTCTGATGTAATTGTAGATGTCTATAGTATAGTACCGACAGTCTGATGTAATTGTAGATGTCTATAGTATAGTACCGACAGTCTGATGTAATTGTAGATGTCTATAGTATAGTACCGACAGTCTGATGTAATTGTAGATGTCTATAGTATAGTACTGACAGTCAGATGTAATTGTAGTGTCTATAGTATAGTACCGACAGTCAGATGTAATTGTAGTGTCTATAGTATAGTACCGACAGTCTGATGTAATTGTAGATGTCTATAGTATAGTACCGACAGTCGGATGTAATTGTAGTGTCTATAGTATAGTACTGACAGTCAGATGTAATTGTAGATATCGACAGTATAGTACCTTCAGTCGGATGTAATTGATCATTTTGATGTATTGTATACAGTCCACTCGGTGTTGTTTGCTCCACTGGATAAGGTCAAGGTTGTGTGAAGTCCTGCAGTGTGTGAATGTGTCCTCAGCAGACGTGAAGTTCTGGGAACAGAAGAGACATGTGACCTGCGTGTCGTCCATCTCCTCATCACATTCCTCCCACTCCTCCTCCTCCTCCTCAGAGTCCCCCATCAAATCCTCTGTAAAATCAGATCTTGTCGTTCATTGTGACATGTTCATAGGAATATCTTACACATTGTTCATTCAGTGAGTTTCTCCAGGGATTGTGGAAAAAAGACACATAAACTTCTCATGATATTCATATCATGCATGCACTAACACCTCACCCAAAATCACTCTGAAAATCTGAAGCAAGAAATGTTAGAAATGTATATTTCCCCTTGTTTCAGCATTTACAGAAATTTTAAATTAGTTAATCCATAAGACAGCCATGGTCTCTAGCAAGTACAAACAATCTGTAAAGGTGCTCCTCTGTTTCCATGTTGTTGCTATGACAATATTACTTTGCACCATGTAAATCTTAAGTTTTCTTTATATTTGTCAAGTTACACCAAATGCATTTTAGAAAATCAAGATCCGATTCCTTAACTTGAGCTGTAACATTCTCCTTAACATGGGGCCAGATACATGATTTAGTTCATTCTCAAGACACTTCCTAGTTTTATTGGTAGGAATCTGCTGCAAGGTCGATATTACTCGCCATGACTCATTATAACCACATATCAACCTACACTGAAGTCCATAAATTGTATATTACATGCATTATAGAGCACAGAAATGTTACCCATAACATGGGCCATATCTTATTCAAGTGACGAATTATGCCCCTTTCACTTGCACTGCATTCTAGATGTTTCTGTATCTTTTCCCTGTCTCTTTAACACAAAATCAGGTCAATTCTTCATAATATTTCACTCTTAGTAACGTTTACATTACCTTGTACTTATCTGTCATATTCTGAGTAGAATTGTTGAATATGAGTAAACCCACAAGCATGTATGCAACGCGCATGTACATATTTGAAAATATAAAGTATCTTTAACAGAGAATTTGTCATTCTTTCTTTCGAATCTCATAATTTTGCTTTTCAGTTCACCTTAGATTATTAACTTCAAATAATAAATCACTAAGCTCAAGTTAATAGAGAGGATTAAAACTCCTTTCAATTGTAGCCGAGGAAACTCGGTCCGAAATATTATACGAATTGTCTTCTAGACACAGAGTGGGGAACAATATTACATGTTTGTTTGCGCCCTTTGTTATAAATAACTAATATTATCATCAGTACGGTTACATAAAACTTTTTGTTACATAGAATTCTTTCTTTCATGACCATGTTGACAGATTGCTCTCACACGTGTGATTTACCTCGCTCGGCCATTTTCGGAACACCTCTCTCTATTTTGGATATATACTGTTCGCGGACGTCATAGAAAACGGTGAACTAAGTAGATTTTCGATTGGACGTCAGATCCTCTTGTCTGTGATGTAACATCTATGAATTGTGATACTCCAGCTAGCTTTATACATGTGTATATACTAAATCATAATAGTATTTTGTTTATTTTTAAATTTCATTACATTTCATTTCCATCTTATATCATTCTACATATATTATTTATTACGCATATAGTACATTCTGCACATCAAGGTTCTTCAATTGTGATGCATGTACAAATGATCCATTGTTATGCAGCATCCGACTGTTTTATTTTTATAATGAATATATTGTTACATAAAGTAGTTACATGTTATGTCTGTACAAATATCACCATTGTTGTTAACCTGTACTCAGAAACACTCTACAGTTTGTTTTAGAGGCGCTCCTGAGGGTCTTCAAATGCCTGTACATAGACCTTCCATTAGGTCCACCCCCGCCCGTTTCATATTTCTAAAAGTTATCAATAAAGTTTTTTGTTGTTTTTTTTTAAATTACCTATGGCTTCTTTTTTATATCACCGGTACTTGCTCCAGGTAACTAAAATATAATATTATTTACATGTTTTAAAGCGCGAGCAAGCCCCTGTGCTTTTGTACTATACCTGTGTTGTATAGTAGCCTTTCCCCCATAGTAGATTCTCTCTCTCTCCCCCCCCCCGGAAAAATAGCTATATAGTAGCCTTTTCCCTAGGGGAAAACACTACTATATAGAAGACACCCCCCCCCCCATAGCAGGGTTACCCCCTCACGTTTTTGTTTTTTTTTTTATCTTAGAAAACAGACTATGGAAAGGCAGCCGGGCTTTGTACAACAAATATTGATATTGCATAGACCTGAGTATCGAAAAGTGTATGTGGTCGATAGTTTGAATGCAGATACATGTACATGTATTTTCATAGAGACAAATTTTAGAGAGATATAGGCTTTACGGTATTACTGAGAAAGTATAAAACATACGAAATTATAAAAAAAAAAAAAAAAAAAAAAAAAAAAAAAAAAAAAAAACAACAACAACTAAATTCATCTTAGAGTACACATTCAGTTGATGGGAGCGATGGTTGGTTTGATGCGCGCATGAATTCAATTATTGCGCGCAATATTTCCATATAATGCGCGCAATAATTCAATTATTGTCTGCAATAATTCATTTGACGTGCGCATCAAATCAATGCAGAGAGCAATTGTATTGTTGCGCGCAATATTTGAATTTACAATACATTTATCTTCAAATAACTAAATGAATGATATCTTTAATTATTTGCGTTTATATTAAGTATAGGCGGTCCATACCTCTCCGCCTGCAGAACAACCTCTATTCAACTCTCATATTTGTGGACAACAGAATCTCTATATAAGCCAATTTGGGTAAAACAGAAAGTTCAAAGAATATTAATAGACCAATTTATTCAAGAATGGAGGAGTAATATTTATCGTTTTCCCAAATGTTTAAATTACAGACTTTTCAAAGATTCCCTGATATTCGAGAATTATCTCACAATTCTGCCTCGAAAATACGCACTAATTTTATGTAAATTTAGATGTAATAATTTTAAACTACCAAATGAGTATGGAAGATGGAATACTACTCCTAGAAGTCAACGTTTCTGTTCTTTATGTAATCAAAACAAAGTAGGAGATGAATATATTATTACATTTTTGAGTGTACACAGCATAATTTAACAAATGCCAGAAAAGCTTTATTGTCTGAAAATCTAACAAAGAATTCAAATATTATAAAATTCCACAAACTATTTACATCAACAAATTTTGCACTACTGAAAAGTTTATGTAAATTTCCACTTGGTGTAAAGGAAAATGATGACCTTACGTAGCTTTAATAATTTCAATACGATAAAACTTGGTCTCGTGGTAATTTTCATTTGTTGAATTAATGTTTCTCCACTTTATACATAGTAATATAAAATATTTATTCCTGTACATGTTGTATATGCAGTATTCTGTATTTTCCAACCTCCTCTCTGTAATGTATGACTGTACATTTATGAGAATAAAGCATTGATTGATTGATTGATGTCCACGCAATATTCGAATTGAAAATTACCCCCCACCCCCACCCCTCCCCACAAAATCATACATGTAATTTTGTTATACATATTACCCGCAGTTCCCGCGTCTGCAGTTGCCTGTTAGAAGTTGAACTTCTCTTTGGAAAATCTATCGCTCATACAGGTCAAGCTACACCAGCTTTAGGTTACTACACATTTCGATATCCTCTGGACTTTTTGTGTCATTTGTCTAAATAGCATAAAGGTACCGTAATGAAAATTGAAAGTAGAAATCATACTTGATATCAATGTATGCCCTTTGGGCAATTCCAAAATATCGATATATGATGGTGATTCCACAATATCGATATATGATGGGTGATTCCAAAATATCGATATATAATGGGCGATTCCAAGATATCGATATATATAATGGGTGATTCCGAAATATCAATATATAATGGGCGATTCCAGAATATTGATATATAATGGGTGATTCCAAAATATCGATATATAATGGGCGACGTTCTACGACAAAGGGTATGAAATTGAGCTCCGGATTTAAATCCTATAAAAAGCAATAATTTTATAACCTGGTTAGATTTTAACAGAATATAATTTGTCTAAATTTTGCTTATTCGATCACTGCAATATCCAAAAACAGTTAAGCCTGTATGTATCAGAGAAGAACTTTGATATTGCTGAGTCACAATAATTGTGTAAAATCTTTACGTTTACAAAGAGTTCACGTTACTACAAAATGTATGCCTTGATAACTTATGGGAATTTCCGTATCTGTATTTTTTTAAATACCGTGTCAAAAAAGGAGAATTTATATGTAGACAGTAAAACACGTGAAAAAAATTAAGCAGACGACAGAAAAACATCTCAATGTAAATAAAATACATGTGGTCACAAAACTTCTTCGTTTACGCGTGTCCTTTCATTTATTCTGGCTATTGAAATTCCTCGTGCCTGTTTTGTAGGTCACTAACTGTGACACTTCACACAGTGAATGAGTTCATAATTCAGTAGAGTGTATCCTCCTGCACCCGATATTGATGCTCAGCATTGAAAACTTGATCATTGATTATAAAGCACTGCTTAGTACGTGTACAATGAGAATCTACGTCATCACATATAAATCACTATCAGTCAGCAATATAGACGTTGTACATCAACACATATTCTCAACTTCAACACACAATGGAGGTACATCAGGTTGTCCTAGGTTCAGCTGAAGATTTTGTTTCTTTACTAGACAGACCGTTTTATATCCAAAACAGTTAAAAACTTTCTTTCACCCCAGAATCTTCTGTATCAGAAAAATCGCGAATGTGATCTCTAATTTGAAGAAATTATCAGTTTTCGTAAATCTCTTGATTAACCAATCAAATTGTCGACTGTACACATCTTCGAAATCAAGTTTTCCAAATGAAATATCTTGTCACTCCTCTGCAGTTTATAATTCCAAATACCGGTAATATTATAGCTATGTTTATGTTATTTTTGCTGCAGTTTAATTTTGAGGATCCATTTCGCAGCGTATATTCAACAACTGCAAAATCGTTGTAAACAACATCGTTATCGTCAGCTTTCTGCGCATAAAGTGTTAAAATATACGCACTTGCAGATAGTTCTAGTTCGGCCTTATGTACAAGATTTAAACTCGTGTGTCGGGTTTTAAGTCAAATGTAGAAAATCTAGGTTATATTGCATAAAAGGGAAATTCCGAACTCTGGAAAATACAAGATTTTAACTACATCTATCAAGCTTTAAGGAATTGAACTAAGTATGGTTGTCTTGTCTCTTGGTTCCTAATGATTTCCAAGGCCATTAAAAGAGAAATCCAAGGTCAATAAAAGAGAAATTCAAGGCCAATAAAAGAGAAATTCAAGGTCAATTAATAATAGAGAAATTCCACATTCCTTGTACACCTAATTGGAAATCCAGGAATTGTATATTGCATAAAAAGGTACCAGGTAGACTTGAAGTGCTTTTCTAGTTTAAAATAGCTGCAGGACTTTTAAAACTCTTTGGGAAATCGAGATAGATCAGAAAACGTATACATTCAAATAACGGTTTTTCTATGCAAGATCTCGTTATTTTTACATCACTGCCTCAGTATATGACGACCTTACATCTGTATATGACATTGGCTAGGTAAAACAGGCAAGACTTTTTTTTAACCTGCGTGTTTTCAGTTCGAATGGACCTTTGATAAATGTTTGATAAACGTTTGAAGGTATATTTTACACTAGTGTAGTGGAAAAATATGTTTGGTATCCAGTTCTTTGATATTGAAATATTAAGGCAGCGATGTAAAAATACGGACAGATATGACCCGAAACATGCACAGAGATAGTTGTGTCGTAAATCAGAAAGGTTTGATAACAACTCTTGCAAGGTTTTCTGCAGAGAGTTCTATTTCCGCAGCTATAGGTAAAATGCAGTTATATAGAACAAATTATTGTGAAAATAACACAATGCTTGTTAATCATGTATGTTGTCAGTAAACACGTGGTTTCCATGTGATAATATACAATTATGGACTGTTTAGCAGGGACACATCACAAATTATCACGTCTGAGTAGGGTTATCACCCGAGCGCGCCTATGCGTCCGAGGGTGATAACCCTATTCGTGGACCTGATAATTTGTGATAACATTTGGAAGTGTTGTTGTTGCCTTAATCTCAAACATTTGATCATGTTGTGCAACATTGTCTTTGGTGTTTCAATTAAAGCAGTAATATTAACAACATGTAACAAAAAATATAAAAATAAACACCTGATGTTTTAAGCAAAATTAAAAAAAAACCAAACAAACAAACATACAAGTTGATTCAAAGCTGTGCCATCTTCCACCTTCGTCTCCAATGTCTCCAGATCTTCCTTTGTTTTCAGAGGGAAAATATTAAACTGATTTGACTCTTCATCCTCGATCGACTCGATCCCATCAGTCCTCTTAAGGAGTGCTTGTAGGAGCTTGGTATTGTGGTGTACTTGTGCTTTGAATTTGATTTGCTCTAGGCAGGTCAGTATTTTGACATCCATCGCTATATAATAAAACAAAGTCATAAAAGTGAAGAGATGAAGATGGGAAATAAAATGACACAGTCATGTTTTCATTGAACATCCCATCGCAACTTTGAAGTACGTACCTGATGGCAGAGATGGCTTTGAAATGTCAAACACTGTTGATGTAGATGGTCTTTCATTACGTAGCAAATGATGGGTGTTCTGCTCTTCAAAAACTGGCCATTCTGGCAAAGGAGAAAGTGGTACCGGTGGTGGCATTTGTTGTCTTTGTTTTTCTTTCCCTGTAACCTTTTGTCTTTTCCGACTGGCTTGTTCATCATCTTCAGTCTCATCATCATCGTCGCTTTCATAACGAGGATTAAGTCTGGAATATGTAAATTATTCATTTATTTATCACCATAAAATATATCAATTTAATATATCTGCTCATATGACTGTTAAACTCACTAGCCCCACGCCCGAGTATAACAGTAGAAATTGGTTTGGGCTAGTTAAAATTATCTCATTGATAGCCCGACGGGCTAGTAAAAACAAGAGGCCCACGGGCATTAACGGTCACCTGAGTACATTGTAAGTAGTCCACACATTAATACTATATACCACATTGGCCCTGCCCTGGGGCCAGTACCTCTACCCCGGCGATTCTCACCGCACTCTGACTGGCACTACATCGGCTTTAGAACTACGTTGGGCCAACATTGAGACAACGTAGAATTCCCAACATTAATTTGGCAAATTTACTTGCGTTGGGCCAACATTGTGTTTCAAATCCAATGTTTCAAGTATTAATTACGCAAACATGCTAACATTGACCCAGCGTTGGCCCAATGTTGTATGCCCAACGCCAACCATCTGCCAATGGTACAACCATTTGCCAAAGTTGGCCCAATGTAGTCATGCTATCTATATATAGACAACCTTTACTTTTATTTTTAACCAGGCTTTAGCGGAATAAAGATCAGTCATGTAAAATGGGGGGGGGGGGGCACTTTTTTTTTCGACAATGATCCGATCAATACACATGTACATGTAAAACTATGTAGTAGAAGTTATATTCCAATTTCTTCAAATTACAGTGTACGTAATGCTCATAAATTGTCACTATTATAATACTAATATCTTGTAAAATGTTAAGCTAGATCAAGCATCGACACATAAATAACATCGGAAATTATCCGCGTCCGAGTTAACGATTTCGCGTTTACAGGGTGTTTCATACGGCCGCCATATCGAGAATCGCTATTTCATAACGACGTCATAGATAGTCAACGTCATAGATAGTCAACGTCATAATATTATGAATCGTCATAGTTGTCCACTTTCCTGAACTACCAGTGTTGCTGTTAACCATGGCTGATACCATCGCTTTTCACTTAGTAGAAGAAGGTATTAAGCAGAACAAAGATTCTATTCGTATTCAGAAGGCTATAAGTCAGACAATACTGACTCGTGCACAAGCTGAATATATATATGTACAAGAAATCGAAAATTGGAAGTCGAAATATCAAAATAAATGGTCCAAAGAAGTTGGCGGAAAAGATCTTCTTCAATTCTTCCAATCTGCCCCGTCTGGAGATGTAGACCGCTTGGTAGAGATTCACAGAAATATTTATGATAAGCTCATGGCCAAGAATGGTCCCTATCAAAATATCATAAAACTCACCCGGCAGGAGCAGGAAACAGGGTTAACAGGAATAGAGGAGAAATTTCAGTTCTACAACAAACAGCGAGATGATTTAGAAAGCTCTGTCAAAAACCACAAGCAGTCGTTAGACAACTTGAAAGGCCAATTGATCGAGATGGAAGAAAAATTTTCCAAAAGGAACAGAAGACGTTCTGCCAAGAGCGTGCGAAAGTTACATTCATTGAATACGCAGATGTCTGATCTTCGACAACAAATCGAAACAACCTCAGCAGCATGTAGGGAAGATGAGGCAAAGTTACAGTCCTTCGTCAGTAATAAGAAGAAGACCCTGCAGACGATGTTTCTACAACTCAAGGAATTGGACAGAGACAGATATTCTGTGATTTGTAAAGTGGTTTCAGAGTTTGTGAAAGAAATAACTCCGCGATATAACTCAGTTGGTGAAAGTATACTTGAGAATCCGGAATTCGTCAAGAATCTTCTAGAAATTCACAACCACAATTGGAAACAAACAGAAGAAAGGGCGAGGCTTAAGAAGGCTGGGCTTATCACGGGGGTTGATATGTTCTTGGTGGCCAATCCTTCTGTTCAAGAGAATTTAGATTTATATTATACAGAGGAGGGAACAAAGACCAGGAAGAGACAAACGGTCCCACCACATCCTTTACCCCGTGGACAGCAAGACCTACTAGAGAAAAGTACTCACACAGCTCAAAACACAATAGCCTCTCCTGCAAATTTTGATACAATGAAAACATGCAAATTAATCATGAAATTCCCATCACCATTGGTGACAGAATATTCGGAAGATGACATAGAAACTTTAGAAATACCAAACGAGACACTCTGTCGTCTACCAAATCCGTTCAAGGTCAAGGAATTCTGTGTGGATGAGGCCAAAACATGCAAGACGATAGAAAACAACCATCCCAGCAGAAAAGCAGAAAGAGATTACTTAGTGGTGAACGAAGATATTGGAAAGATGCGCAACGTAAAAGTAATCGTCACAACCAGTTACAAAGCTCAAAGTAGCAAAGAACTTACTGTTAAGAAAGGGCAATTCATAAAGCAAATAATGGGAGATAGCAAGGAAGGATTTGCTTATGGGTGGACCCGTAAAACCAAACTATCTATGAAACGATACGGTTGGTACCCCATAAGCACTGTGTCCTGTCAGTAAAACCGTCACACTTAGAATTGATAGTAACGTACACTAAATGTTTGAAAAACATTGAAGATGAAAAAATAAAGTTAATTTTCTTTTAACACTAGAATTTGTTATCTTTATGAATTACGTTGGATTGAAAGAATATTGGAATTAGAACTGGGCAGAGTATCACATGAAAAATCCGATAATGACATAATGGTAAAGGGTTTAATATATATAAGATATTGATAACTTGCATCGTCGGCATATATATGTGAGAAAGCTTATTACTATTATTTCAAAAATACGTACTTCAGGTATCTCTGCTAAAAAAAACAACAACAAAAAACCCCCCCAAAAACAAAAACAAAACAAACAAACAACCACCCCCCCCCCCCCAAAAAAAACCCAATCCACAACCAATTAATATCAGATTTTGTCTGGTTATGCCAAGATTTCAATTCTTTGTCACGTACGTTAAAAATTAACATTTTCCCATGTAATCGTTTGTATCATTGACTACGGTAATTTACTTTTATATATTTGGACTCGGTGTTTTATAAATAACTTCGTTTTACCGATAGATGTGTTCACGTGTACTATTGTCACGTGATATTTATTATATAACCATCAGGAACAGAACATTATATGATCGCCATTTAATAGCGTTAGTACTTGTAGTAGCATACTTTTGAGGATCATTTATTCATCCTTAATATCCTCTATTATAAGGATTATAAAACTATATGCAATATCAAATATCTTTTATACATAGAAAAAGTGAATACATAACTCACCATTGTCATTGCAAAGGAAGTCTTTCCAAAAATGTGGAAAAAATGTTAATGTATTTGGCACCATATCCACATTCTAGATCAGGACGGACAGTCCCTCCGATATATTAGTAAGTGTGGTCTACGTTCGCCATATGGTATATATGTTGATGTCAAAGACAATCCCTTTGTGGTTGAGAGTAAAAGTGGCAAGGTAAAGAAATTGAATATCTACATGTAAAACTATGGTTTGTAGTCATTATCACGATGTCTGAGAAATTAAAAAGATTTAAAGATGCATTGAACAACTCGACTTATGACAAACGGGATGACTGCAGCTTCCCCGTTATCAACTTCTTATATTCATGTAGCAATATTCCATAATCACCCGCATGTGTACATGCATTTATGTCTCTCAACTTATTCGATATGCAAGAGCTTGTTCTGCGTATGATCAGTTTTGAAATCAAGGCAAGGTACTTACAAACAAGTTGATGTTACAGGGGTTTCAACAGTCTCGTTTAAAGTCAGCATTCAGCAACTCAATGGTCATTATAACGATCTAGTTTGCCAATACAACCTATCATTGGGTCAAATGCTGTCTGACGTGTTTTATATCGATTGTTAGACTGCTCTTTACACACTGACTTTGACTGCAATTTATTCGGTTTACCTGATCGAGATATAAAGCTGACGCAGGTGTGACTGGTCAACAGGGGATGCCAACTCTTCCTAGGCACCTGATCCCACTTCTGGTGTGTCCAGGGGTCCGTGTTTGTCCTACTTTTAATCAATCTTGTTTTCTTTATAGGAGTTACGAGATTGATCACTGTATGCTATCATCACCTTTTCATGTATTCGTTTTACGCAAACACCCGCGACTTCACTTTTGATAAAACTAAAGCTATCGCGATTGTCTGTGTCCAGGACTTTCCCCACTTGTATTTTTTAATGTTCAATGCCTTGCGTATATAACACAAGGCACCGTTACAGACAGCATAGGGTCAAACTCGCATTTATTTCAAACATATTCTTAATTATTCTTCACGTTATTACTGATCGTGAATTGAGTGCCAGATGAACATTAACTCAAATGACATTTAATTATTTGAAAATATCAATTCAGTTAATGTGTTCAATTAAATTCAAATAATTTTAATATCTTCAACTTTGATATCATTTATAGCGTTCTCTTTAAACAAATTTTATATCTTTCTTCACTCATATAAAGTATAGTTTGAAGCAAAATTATTACTTTAGAAAATATATTTGGCACCAACACCGCGAGCACAAAAGTACACCACCATTGATGATCCGGATATTCCCGGGGACCATTTCCCCCTTAACCCATGAAAAATGACTTCTACCTCTAGAATTTACCAACATCTTCCCCTCACCACGTATATCTTCCGTCTTATTTTGTGTCTACAAGTTTGAAAAACTTTCGACTTTTTCTAATCTACCAAGTTTGATGATCCACGAAATGCAATAGGATTCTCCCCTTATTGGAAACGTGCTTTCTAAGTTTGATGATGATAGCCTAACAAGTAGTTTTTATCTGCCCCAATATAAGGGCACTACACAATGACCCATTTATAGGGCACCACATAATGACCCATTTATAGGGCACCACATAATGACCCATTTATACGTTTAAGGAATGCTCACATACTTTCAGTATAGCAGGTAAAACTGCAACCCTTCAGAGAAACACTCCAGATAAGTCAAACGGAGATCACTGGAACACAAAATGGGGTTCTTGCCCAAAGGTCATTATGAAATGCCATTCAATGACATATTAAACACTTGGTCAAATATTTTCACCGTAGGACCCCCAAGATTACTTGCATGTAACTGCTCATAAAACCTGTTCTTATTCAACACATAATTGAACTCTTCTTTAGCTTTCAATATTTTTCTTTATTTTTTGACCATTTTCAGTTTCTTTTATTTTTTTTGTTATCAATTATGTTTCAACATAAAATGTATTTCAAGTTGCATGCATCATGAAACTTGTCACAAAAATATTACAATAAGCACCAGTTTACTGACATAGATGCTCGGCTATTTTTCTTCTTTTTCCTTTCAATAAATACCCCCTCAAGGTTGCACCATTATTTCAGCAGGTCACCATCATCTTTACCCTCTCTAGATTGTCAATCATTGCTCATAGCAAACAAATTCATCAAAAGAAGCTAAATAAATTGCACAATGTAAAACGTCTAGCATTCTTACATACAATATCTGACAGGAAAACATTACATGTATTCTCGTAACATACTGTATTGGCTTGAGTACATTTTGTGGTCTTATAGGAGAATAAAGACCTACAATTATATGTTTCACTTAACGACACTTGCTACAAACAATCTTTTGTCAAATATGATGGAAACTAAATTTGTTTTTAAAAGTACAATGAACGAAAACTAAATTTGTTTTTATAAGTAAAATGAATGAAAACTAAATTTGTTTTTATAAGTAAAATGAATGCAATTTACTATTTGGAATGTAATTCATTCCCATGATTTCTAAATTCCAAAACAATGGAGAAAATTTATTTAAAATTATATGAAGAGTGATATATTTCAACCTTTAAACATTACAGACAATTTACAAATCTCTTTATTTTTTAAAAGGAATTTTATATTTGTACTTTAACTTATTACAACCAAACGAAGCCAAAAAATATAAATGTCAACCCATGCATTCATTTGTTTGTATCAAATGTCCTTACATTTAAAGGATTTATCCTCCAACAGCAAAAAGTGCTGAAAAAAAAGTACAGCTTGTTACTTCGTACAATAGTGGAGATTTCAAAGTCTTTTAACTTGGCCGTTGGTGGTGACAATCGTGTTTATACTTACTTCAGAAAAATAAGTTGTTTACAAAATAATACTTACAGTCCACTCTCAAAAAACAAACTGAGCAATCACCACTTCTACATACAGTCATCATAATTTATACCACAGAAAATAAAGAAAAATTTAGAGAAGGCTGAACAGAATTCTTAAACTTTATTATTACTTGTATGTGTATTTATTGTAGCATATTCAAAATTTACCTCCCCTGGAGCTGATTTACTGATGCAAGCATGAATTACCACTTTCCAAGTTGTGTAGAATAAAATACATAACAAGGACTGTCTATTTTCCGTCATAAAATTCACTTCATTATGAGAGTGAATTCATCATAAGCATATTTGCTATAACCATGTTTAACTGTATTTTACATTTAAGCTTTGATCATAGGTTAGTGCACTTACAACTATACAATAATAGAAACCCTGCTAACATAAGTATTCATACAGTGATAAAAGCAAAGAGAATATCATTTCAAAGGCAGTCGAGATTCAGAAACCTTTCTAGCAACTGTATGCAAACAATACAACAGAGCAGATTACATCTCTTCCAGAAACAGTCTATCAAGGTGGTTCAGACAGTGATTCTGTTTAATTTTGTTGTCCAAATACTATTCAAAGAATGCAAGAGATCAGTTTTCTTCAACAAAAGTTGATAACAAAATTCAGCAGCTGGAGTATAAAATATAACCTTTCTTTCACAAATTGACCATTTTCACACAGTTTTAAAGTCAGATCTAGGGTTCACCTGGGTGAATTGACCCCACTGGCCATTTCACAAGGCTTGTTAGGTTTAAACCACTACAGTAACAAAAGGGCTTGTTACTTGTGTCTAAAACATTTGTTTGTTCGAAATTGTTCATAGGCAAAACATTTAGATATGACAAGGAAATGGCTACTAGGTGACAACTTGTTTGAAGAAGGAAAAAAGTTTTGTGAATTGACCACACCATAGGATTGGGAGAAATTCAAAGTCCAAAGAAAAAAAATGTTCATTACTGTCTCCACTGGTTTATGCAGCATGACCCGACTGTGCATGGTTTTCCTTTATATAAAAGGCAGGCATTACTTTAAACAAGCCTATTTACATTCACCAATATTTCACCAGTAATAAACCTTTGTTATTTCTTTGTATTATCATTCTCAATATATGTACTGTGACGTGCAAGTGACTTTCAACATAAAAGCCGATCCTCATGAAAAAAAAACCAAGTTGTGCTACAAATATAAGGAATAAGAGTCTCTTTTGTTCGTATTGTGGGGAATATGATAACAATGGATGACTGGAGAAATATCTACATCATTGGCTTTGCCGATTTCGAAAATTACCCCGTACTTCCATCATTTTATACCCACAAACCGAAATACAACACACAAGACAATTATTCCCTAGATATTTCTTAATGAAATGAATAAAGGATGTTGGTTTGTATGCAATCTCTCTATGATTTGGTACATACTGTTTCATGCAAATGTTGTAACAACCTTGGTATACAGTAGAAAACATGAAATTATATATTTTTTTCTCTTTTGATGAAATACCTCACATTTTTCCGACACATGTATAACCTGCCTCTCCTTCTAACAATGCCATACAAAAAAAATCACCCTCATTCATATTCAATATCTTGTAGATGCAATGCAAATAAAATTTTGCCACAGTAAAGTCACAAAGGGGGCAGCAAGGAAATTTTAAGAATTTAAACCAACATTTGAAACTGTTTTCAAGATTTTCTCTGACAAGATAACTATTTGTTGCCAGATCTTCAATTGTTAGAGCAAATATTTTTAAAAAAAATCAAAATTGGTCATCACATTATAAAAGAGAATTTAACAAAAGACCCTGTGGTTGATTTTACTGCTAGTAAACACCTGTAAGTTTCAAATCAAGCCTCTTTTATGATTTTACTATGGCTAAAAAAAACGGGAAAAAAATGAAGAGAACATGGAGAACACTTTAAACATTATATCACAAAGCGACAGGAAGCCTTCTGAAGAAGCCGGATTTTTGACATAACTGGAACCACTTTATGCCTGAGGTGGTGTCCATGGCTTGCGAGGTTCCTTGAAGCCGTTCGTGCCGTCAGGGCCTTTGGGTTGTCGAACGGCGACGACTCGAGGTCCGTACATGTCCTCCTTAATGCTCTTCATTCGACTCAGGAGGCGTTCTGGGCGCTGACTATCTCTGAAATGTGTTACAGAGCAGGCATAAATAAAGACTCAAGATGGCAAATACAACACAGTTGATAGGAAGAAAATTATCTGTATTCACTCTTAATGACCAATACACCTCATCCACGATTTACGCATTTGTATTTGCCAAATTCAAGTCTTTCAAAATTAAAAAAATTAAGAAAGAGATAGACAAAAATGAGTTAAGTTTAACCGACAGTTAATGTTAACGCTATATAAATGTAAGAGTTAATGGGAAGTTAACTGTCTGTTAAAGTTAACTAACTGTCGTGTAACTGGTGAATAAAATCTCTATTCTAACTTAACATTGTATTGAACAATTTCCTATTCATTGCCAGAATTAATATTATATCAAATTCTGCTCATCAACAGACTATGTATCGATTTAAGTCACTCACGTGATTTTGCGCAGACTGCAGGCAGAGTATTTTCCATTACGTTGATTTTGGACGATGACAAACTCCACCTCATCCCCAGCCTGCACTTCAACTCCATCGTGGACCTCCGTCATATGGAAAAACAGCTTCTTACCCTCCATTGCTTCGTAATTAATGAACCCAAACTGTGGAGAAAAAAGAAGAAGAGGGGTGTGGTCAAACACAACCACAGAAAAATAAAAAATCCCAATGTATAATGCATCTCTCTTCATGGCATAACACGATACATATTTCCATCATAGCACAGGGTTTGTGAAACACTGATGTGTCTGCATGACAGTAAAGTAATTCTGGTACCCAAAGAAAGGTCTTGTCCCATGGATTACACATGTGAAATATAAAAGTCCTATCACTAAGCATTCAAGAACCACCAAACTTAAAATGAGCATTTTTTTAAGCCTTGTTTACTCAAGATGCAATAAACACAACACTGTCAAACTGACGCTATCATACTCAAACTGATGCTCTGAATCTGCATCACTTTATAATAGAACTAAAATGTTTAAGTGATGAAACTTTCACTCCGTGGTAAACTAGCCCTCAAACTGTGCTTTGTGAACCAGTTTACAAGAAATGTAAGTACATGCTTTTGAAATATTTTTATGTAAACTTTTGAATAATTTTTTTATCACTGGTGGAACAGGCAGCAGCTCAATCCTCTGTGCACACTGTTCAGAATGGGTGCACAAAAAGTGCAGTAGCAATAAGCTAGTGAGGAGAGAATTAGCTAGTGAGGAGAGAATAAGCTAGTGAGGAGAGAATAAGCTAGAGAATAAGCTAGTGAGGAGAGAATTAGCTAGAGAATAAGCTAGTGAGGAGAGAATAAGCTAGTGAGGAGAGAATTAGCTAGTGAGGAGAGAATAAGCTAGTGAGGAGAGAATAAGCTAGTGAGGAGAGAATTAGCTAGTGAGGAGAGAATTAGCCAGTGAGGAGAGAATTAGCTAGAGAATAAGCTAGTGAGGAGAGAATAAGCTAGTGAGGAGAGAATAAGCTAGTGAGGAGAGAATTAGCTAATGAGGAGAGAATTAGCTAGTGAGGAGAGAGGAGAGAATTAGCCAGTGAGGAGAGAATAAGCTAGTGAGGAGAGAATTAGCTAGTGAGGAGAGAATTAGCTAGTGAGGAGAGAATAAGCTAGTGAGGAGAGAATAAGCTAGTGAGGAGAGAATTAGCTAGTGAGGAAAGAATTAACTAGTGAGGAGAGAATTAGCTAGTGAGGAGAGAATTAGCTAATGAGGAGAGAATTAGCTAATGAGGAGAGAATTAGCTAGTGAGGAGAGAATAAGCTAGTGAGGAGAGAATTAACTAGTGAGGAGAGAATTAGCTAGTCTGATAAAAATATGTTACGTCCTGGACCTTTGAACACAATATTTTTAAACCCCTGATATCACAATCTCATTCATTTTTTCAATGCAATTTAGTTCAAGAAATCAATTATTGACTATTTCTTCTGACCTTACCTGTCCCTTCACTGAGTCCACTCTAGCTCGAGTGAACTTTCTGATGGCTGCTATGTTTACTGCTCTCAGTAAACCTGTTCTTTTGTGAGCAGCGATCTGGAATTTCACAGCATCTCCTCTCTGAAGGAAATCCCGCTTGTCTGTCAGACTAGTGATTCCATAGGGATAAGCCTCTGCATCTTGATCATCTGTTGAAAGAAATGGACAGCTGAATTTCATCTGTTCATCAACAACAAACAAGATGAGACCCATGGGTTACATCACTCACCTGAGCAATGTTATTTTCGATGTAAAACATTAAATCACAATTACTGTAACCCATGCAAAATGTGTGAAAAATAAACATTTTCTATAATATATGTAAAATTTGAACCCCTATTGCAGCCTCACCTAGGAGATATCGCTCTTTCATTTGATTTCAAGAAGTCAAAAATATGAAAATTAAACAGACAATACAGTGCTTCCCAAGGTCGGCTGGTACTTACTGGACAATTGGTCCAGTAATGGTCAAGTTATTACTGGACCAAATCACATTTTACCAGACCAAAATTTTATCTGCAAATTAATTCCCTATTGTGGTCCCACCTTACCCTTAGGGGCCATGGTTTTGACAAACTTGAATTTACACTATATCAGGAAGCTTTAAAATATTTCATGTAAATTTGAACTTTCTGGCCCAGTGGTTCTTGAGAAGATTTTTAAAGATGTCCCCTATATATTCCCATGTTAACCTTTGATCCCATATTGTCGCCCTACCCTACCCCTAGGGGCCATGATTTTAACAAAAAGTCAGGAAGCTTTCATGTAAATTTGAATTTCTGTCCCAGAATGGCATCAACGACGTACTTTATTAGCCCAAGCATTTCACTTCAGATTCGTCAGTGGAGTAAACTTTTCCAACCTGTGCTCAACACCAGTGTTATGAAATATACGGTTTTTTAAAACTCAAGCAATTCGCGTAACTCAAATCAAACGTCTCCATGTTGTTCTTGAAAGTACTTCTTGTCAGTTTAAACGCTTTATTGACTTGTTATTTATTACCTAATTCATACGCTTCAAAGACGTCAGTAATTTCACGGGATATTGCTCAATTGTATCATCACCCTCTCGGGGGAATTGAAGATGATTACAAGTTTGATAAATATTTCAGTTAAACGTAAACAGATTTTCTGTTTGCATTGATTAAAAAAACAGAGTAAATTTGGGACATGCTGCTAAAAATTGAAAATTTATCTGATCATGTATTTCATTGGGGAAAAAAAATCATCGGACACTTGGTCCGGCCAACAACTGATATTGATCGGACCAAAACAAAAATTACCGGACATTTGCCAATGTCCAACGGACCTTTGGAATCGCTGCAATAGACAGAAGGACAACCTGGTGAGCAAAAACTTACATACCGAGCAAAAATGTGCATACCTTACAAGATGAATGAAGGTAATAAAATGTTTTGGGCAACCTGTATATTTAGCCATTACTCACCATCCCCACCTACTTGCACCAAGCCAGCATACTCGTCCTGGTCAGGATTTACAATTCTCATTGGCCGTATCACTTTTCCCTGAAGAACTCCCTTATCAAATAAAATGTCCTGAAAAATCAAACAATGAAATAAGTATGTAGTTAGTAGTCTACACATATATCAAATATAGACACCAGTTCAAATTTTACCGAGAAAAAGAAAAAGAAAAAAAAAAAGCTCCTCTTCTATTATCCATTGATATTGAAGTTGGTTCATTGTGTGAAAAATTGTGTAGTGATTAGAAATGTTGATTTAAAGACTAAACTTTTTACATGTTTTATATCAAACTATATTATGTAGAGTTTCATGGTTCAAAATCTCTCATGTCCAGTAATATATTCTTCCAAGTACACTCTACATTTACTAGTAAAGGTCACAAAAGAAGGTTCATAAAATGGCCCTGTTCATTTGCACCTAATCATAAGCATGATTATAAATTCGAGATCTATCATTATAAAGCATTTCTCCAATGGAGTTCATTTATGGAAAAGCAGGACATGCAGTTTTGTAAAATGTTTGACTTTATGAGAAAATTCTGCAATTTGTCAAACATTACAAAGAATTTAAATATATTAAACCCTCATATCCACAAAATACATGCTATTAATCAAGTATCAATAATAAATTATACATATCAAGTATCAATAATAGTTTAAAGGTTACAATCACAGGGGCTAAGCCCGTTTTGGGCCCGAACTCTGACACAGATAAAAAACTAACCACTCACTTCAAATGCCTAAAAAATCTTAAAAAAGGTAAGCTGTGCATAATTTGTCGTTTTCCTTGCATAGATTAATGTTTTAACTACTTGCATGCCAAATTTTAAGTCACTGGTTCTTAAAATAACAAAGATATACGTCATCGTTCTTTCGATTTCACTTGTTTATTTTTACTAGGACATTTACTGGTCCAGGTCACGGAGTCGTTTCTCGCCTATGACAGCAGCGAAATTCAGACTAGTATGGAAGATTTCGGACCTGTCAATTAAAATTTCACATCAATTATACGCTACTTACTTCCTCATATTTTAATAATGTTCTTCGTGTAGACGTTACACGACTTATTTTTCCTCAGCAGCATCAACTGTTGACAAGATCTGCCGTTTTAATGAATACACTAAATACCCGAAATGTCTAAAACTTTAAAGAAGGGGAAAATGGGTAATAATAATCTAAATGAAATAGAATAAACAAAAACAAAAAATTAAAAAACCCAAGAAATAATGTTCAATTTCCTTCTCTAAGTGCAATATCACAAGAATAATGATTTGATCAGTTTTAAGGTATTTGAGATTTTAAGTCTATCGGGTATTTAGTGCGTTCATTAAAACGGCAGATCTTGTCAACAGTTGATGCTGCTGAGGAAAAATAAGTCGTGTAACGTCTACACGAAGAACATTATTAAAATATGAGGAAGTAAGTAGCGTATAATTGATGTGAAATTTTAATTGACAGGTCCGAAATCTTCCATACTAGTCTGAATTTCGCGCTGTCATAGGCGAGAAACGACTCCGTGACCTGGACCGGTAAATGTCCTAGTAAAAATAAACAAGTGAAATCGAAAGAACGATGACGTATATCTTTGTTATTTTAAGAACCAGTGACTTGAAATTTGGCATGCAAGTAGTTAAAACATTAATCTATGCAAGGAAAACGACAAATTACGCATAGCTTACCTAGTTTAAGATTTTTTAGGCATTTGAAGCGAGTAGTTAGTTTTTTATCTGTGTCAGAGTTAGACCCCTTTCTATATTTATGGTATCACAGAGTTCGGGCCCAAAACGGGCTTAGCCCCTGTGGTTACAATGACATTGGTGTCGTCATAATGTACAAACCACTCGTAAAATTACACCATAATCAGAGATCTTCAGACCAGACAAGATGCAAATTCTAAATATTGTGCATACTGAAAAATCTGATTTTTATTTAAATTCACAGGGCGAATTCAGACCATATGTCAATCTTGTCCTTTCTGATCAAACAATTGGTACAAACCAAAATATTTCATTACGAGAGAGTCAGAGCACACTGATTGCTCTCATCTAATCTAAGATTTTGTTTTACAGAAAAGGAAGAAAGTTGATGTTACCTCTGGAGCCACGGTTCCCTTTGGCACTTTACGGATATTCTCTGCACTGAGTTTGGCACTTTTTCTTGTTACAGTGTACTCTACTTCGTCTCCAAGGTCAAGGTCATTTGTGTCACCATCAAAAGAACTATTCAGAAAATAACTGCACATAAGATTGTATTCTCAATTTAAATCTATAATGTCATTAGTCTTCAAATAAACAACTCACTTCCCCATCTCATTCATCAATATCATCTTTTCGGAAATGAACTACTTGTACAAGTATATATTGGTTAAATGTAACACATGTACAGACATTCGATTTCTATAAGAAACAAAGATTTTCTCAAACATAACGGGGAAGTATGTAAATACCTAAAGTGAAAGAAGACCTCCTTATCATGGTCAGAATTTTCAATAAACCCGTAGTTGTCCTTCAGAGTGGCAATGAATCCCTGACATTTTCCCTGCATGTTTCTGATGACAACCCTAACAGCTGCCGCAAAACGAGAATTGGATCGTTTTGTCTCACCAATAGAGAACTCCACCTGCAATATTCACAATAAAGCCTTAACCATCTTTTTAACCATACTATTTAAATCAGTTCCTCAAAGATTTGAAAAATTACTTCAAAACGAAACATCTGTTGTAATTGTCTAACTGATGGTTTTAATTCATAGAATAAACAATAGTTATTAATCATGTCCTATAAAATGTCCTAAACTAAATTTTGGAAAATAATTCAATACTGTACAAAAATATAACAGAAACTAACCTTGTCTCCATATTTAGGGGGTTCCCGAATGTCAACTAGATCTTTACCATAATAAGATATATGCTGTATTCTTCCTTCATAATCAAACACGATATTACCAGCAGGTTCGTTGTCTTTTATTTTTGCTGCAAGATTTGAATGCATATTTCAAAAACATCTTTGCTGTACTGTAACAGAAAACTCTGGAATTACATAATCACAATAATTCAAATCTATACAATATTTACAGAGGTTTGAAATTTAGACCATGTATATATACAACATGTAAAAATGGCATGAATAAATGAATTAACTATTTTCTAATACATGTCATTGGACATCTGACAAAAAAAAAAAAAAAAAAAAAAAAAAAACAAAACAAACGAGGCCCATGGGCCACATCGCTCACCTGAGTCACCTTGGCCCATATCTGAAGACTTTCCATATATATTTGCATGTAAAACCTTAGTCCCTATTATGGCCCAAACTACCCTTTGCAAACTTGAATCTACACTATGTAAGAAAGCTTTCATGTAAATGTCAACTTCTTTGGCCCAATGGTTCTTGAGAAGAAGATTTTTAAAGCTTTTTCCTATATTTGTATGTAAAACTTTGACCCCCCAACTTGTGGCCCCATCCTACCCCCCGGGGGCCATGATTTGAACAAACTTGAATCTGCACTATGTCAGAAAGTTTTCTTGTAAATATCAGCTTTTCTGACTCAGTGGTTATTGAGAAAAAGATTTTAACTACATGTATATATTTGTATGTAAAACTTTGATCCCCCCTTGTGGCCCCATCCTACCCCCGGGGGCCATGATTTGAACAAACTTGAATCTGCACTATGTCAGAAAGTTTTCATGTAAAAATCAGCTTTTCTGGCTCAGTAGTTCTTGAGAAGATTTTTCCTATATATTTGTATGTAAAACTTTGATCCCCTATTGTGGCCCCATCCAACCCCCGGAGCCCATGATTTGAACAAACTTGAATCTGCATTATGTCAGGAAGCTTTCATGTAAATCTCAGCTTTTCTGGCTTAGTGGTTCTTGAGAAGAAGATTTTTAAAGTTTTTCCCTATATATTTGTATGTAAAACTTTGATCCCCCCTTGTGGCCCCATCCTACCCCCGGGGGCCATGATTTGAACAAACTTGAATCTGCACTATGTCAGGAAGCTTTCAGGTAAATTTCAGCTCTTCTGGTCCAGTGGTTCTTGAGAAGAAAATTTTTAAATGACTCCACCCTATTTTTGCATTTTTGTGATTATCTCCCCTTTGAAAGGGACATGGCCCTTCATTTGAACAAACTTGAAAGCCCTTCACCCAAGGATGCTTTTGGCCATGTTTGGTTGAAATTGGCCCAGTGGTTCTGGAGAAGAAGTCGAAAATGTGAAAAGTTTAACAGACAGAGACGGACGGACAGACAGACGACGGACAAAAAGCGATCAGAAAAGCTCACTTGAACCTTCGGTTCAGGTGAGCTAAAAAAGAGAGAGAAATCCAGGATTTTTTTTTTTTTAACACTGTTTTAGATATGTTCAATTTTTAATTGTAGTTTATTGTTGTTTTAATGTAAAGCGCTTAGAGTAATTTTTCCCCCATTATATAATGCGCTGTATAAATACAGTAAATAATAATAATAATAATAATAATTCATTTACAGATCAGCACAAAGTAAAAGTTCTGATACCGGTTTTCTATGATCATAAACATGCTTTTCAGTGTGTTTCCATCCATTCACAAATATGAAACATGATTAAAAAACTTGCAAAAGAAATATCTAATAAACTATAAATGAATAAGTAACTAACATGGACTTTTGTGATTGGCTGGTTCTCGATCGATTGTCCCAATATACTTTTCTGGACGTACTGTAACAAAAGATACGCTTCCTTTTGGCAAGTACCGGATACGGACAGCCATTGGACGATTTGGGGTAGATGGGTCCTACAAAGAAACAAAATTCAAAACTTATAAATTTGAAGAACATAAACTTAAGTTTAAATAAGCACATTTCCAGATTTCTGGTACTTGGGCCTAAAATGTGATCAATTTTGAAATTTCATTCATCATTAAATAATGGTTTAGTTTTTTTTTTTAAAAGTTCAATTCTATGACAATATTCATAAAATGCAAGACATTACAGAATTATTTCAAGAATTAATTCAAAATATTCCACTCTTTCTACAACGAACTCCTTACTGGGATTACGGTAAATTCCACTTCATCTTGTGTTCGTATGTCCTTTTTAACGTCAATCAGCTCACTGAAGTGGAAGAAAATTTTCGACTCCCTATCTGTGCACTGAATAAATCCATAGCCATCCTTCAAATTGGATATCACTCCCTACAATACATAAAACATAGTGTATCACTCCCTACAATACATAAAACACTGTGTCACTCCCTACAATACGTAAATCATTGTGATTCCAGTGAACTTAAATAATAACACATCAGCTAAACTTTACAATAAAATTATCGTAACACTCCCTACATATCATTAAGATTTTGTATGCTCCAAACTCCCATAAAGTGCAATCATTTCAGTTCTAAAACCTAATATTACTCACTTTCTCTCTCTTCTCCGTGTTCTGGCTGAACGACTCTGGACAGATCTGGATTTTAGTCGCCCGTTGCAGTTTGTCGCGGCGGTCAGTGGCCACCTGGAACTCCACCAAGTCCCCCATCTGTAGGGTGAATTCACCACTCTGGTCTTTGTCACCATACGGAAACTCAACAGTCCTGAAATTAATATATGTTTGTTTATCATCTCTATCAAATAACAATTATGGAAATGGCATGTGTGTGATAATGCAATGTAACGGTCCCACTTCATTTAACATCAATATAAAGGGTGTCACTCATTTAAAATACATGTACAGGAGACTCTCGATGGCTCGAACTTCGATCTCTCGAAGTTCTTGGTCTCTTGAAGTGAAATCATGGTCCCAATTGTTTTCTCTATATAACGAAGCAAATTTACGATTGATCTCTCAAACGATCGATCTCTCGAAGTTCTCGATCTTTCAAAGTGAAGTTGGGTCCCGTAAAACACATTTCATAGTTTTTCACTCTCGATCTCTTGAAGTGGTGGTAGTGTATACCCACCGTTACTCAAGTGTGTAATAATTTACGCTTGGGCCTTACCTGGATTTTGTTGAATGCCAGAGGGGTAATTAGGTGTTTACATACAGAGTTGAAACATCACTGGTGCTTCTTTGTGGAGGTGACACACTTGAGTATATAATTGGCTAATTGGTCAGTTTACAACTTACACTGGGTATCCAGTCGGGATGATTAAAATTATATAGAATCCGAATATGAATAAAATCTATAATTTGTTTTGATGTGACAAGAGAGTTAAGTTTTATACATAATTTAGAGATCTACAGACTGTTAAATTTCTCGAGTTTGTTCTTTGTATAAGGTTACTCCAAAACATCGTTTTACTCATTCGTTAGAATTTTTGTTTTGGGTAAAGCGACATACATGTAACATTGTGCTCAGCTGTTTACTTTGCGATAGTAAAGCGTCATCGGAACTTGGTTTTGTATGCCTATCTAAGCATGATTAAAGAACAAATAAATACATAAACTTTAAAATGTTTTTATCAATGCAAAATAAGGTTTTTTATTTTGATATCAAAGTACCTGACGAATATAAAGGAAAACATGTCAAAATGATATCCTATGATCTTGTTGGTATACATTTCCGGTTACTGTAAAATCTGAACCATACCGGCGGACCTTTAATTTCCGAATTTCGATCTCTCGATTTCTCAAAGTTTTATCAAGGTCCCTTGAACTTCCGAGTTATCGAGAGTCACCTGTATATTGCATGTTCATTTCCTTTGACTTAGGTGTGAGAAGCCTTTTACATAACAACAGTACAAACCATGTAGAATTGCCGCTCAATCTGTATCAAAATTTATCATCAAACACTAAAATTTCTTAGCATATCACCAAGAGTCTTGACGTACCTAATGCTTGCACCTGCTTGTCACCTACATTCACCAGGGACTGTGATCAGACCAGACTTACCCTTTGGCGGTCTGACAGGAAATCCGTCCCCCAAGTGGTTCACTCTGTCTCCGGTTACTCTTCAGTGTTTTGATTATTTTTCCTTTCATTGCGTCAATGCTGATGTCTTCAAATATTACAGTTCCAACAGGTAGTTTCTTAATGTTGACAGCAACCTCTTTATTCTGAAAAAAAAAAAAAAAATCCCAGCAACTTGCAATATGGTTTGATGTAGAAAAAACTATAGTGTGAAGAAAAAAAAAAAAGTCAGATGTGTAAACCTAATGCAGAATTTTTTTAACTGCTAAAATGCCGATATGTATGTGACATAAAGATGTGCATAGGACCCATACAGTAAAAGTCAACAGACAGATATCATTGGTGGGCATTTCAAAGAAGAATATCTGCATTTCAAGGTACATCAAGACATGTGTGAAACTGTAAAAATATTGATGCACTATAATAAACAAACTTACATTTCTAGTCTGAACATCAAACTCCACATCATCCCCCAGTATCAGGTCATTGATGTCTTCACTAAACTCGCTGTAGTGAAAGAAGATTTCCTTCACCACATCAGCTCGCTCTATGAATCCGAAGGAGTCCTTCATAGAACAGACCACACCTTGACACCGAGGGGGAGGGGTGGGAGCCACCAACTCTATCTTTCTGGCCTGAATGTTACCATTTCTGAAAATTAAGATTATAGTTAGAGGGGAGTTCAGTTTTATGTGCTATCAGCAGATATTTCTGAAGTCGAGATATTTTGTACAATTGTTTCTTATAATCTACATTTACTGTACACTACATTTTATAAGAAACTATATGCATCACTTTATCATAAACAGTATTTTTGTACCTTTTTCTTATAGCAGTCATAATATGGAAATGATCATGATACAAGTATATAATGACAAAATATTTTGATATTAAAACTCTCAAGGAAATTTTGTGTTAAATTGGTTAGTAAAAGAATGGAAGAGAATTATTACTGCCCTGCACCATTTTCACACCAACAAACTCAAATAACAATTCATACCTTTTATCTGTGGCCATGAAGAATGACACCTGGTCCCCGGGGTTCAGTTTCAGGTTGCTGTCTGCAATGTCGTCAAGTCCAAAAGGTAGAAAAAAACATTCTCCATTGTGTTCATAGGTCACTCTGCCCAAACCATCTATGTTGCCATTTACACAACCCTGATTATAACAAATAAAAACATTTACACAACCCTGATAACAAATACAAACATTTACAAAACCCTGATTATAACAAATACAAACATTTACACAACCCTGATTATAACAAATACAAAATCAGATGTTGAGGTAGCAGATAATTTGATAATATGATTAGAAATGACACATGTCTTACAATTTCAGACTATAGGGCGATAGACAGCAATTCCATTTGCAAATAAGTTTAGTGTATGGGTTATTTTCCCCACAAAATTTTCAAAGAACAAAGACTTCTGTTGATTTTCACAATTTGGAGGAGACAAACTGAGATCAATATCCTACTTATTTCTTTCTACTTCACCTTTACCATGATTTGAACTTCACCTTACTGTAACGTAACTTACATTTTTACTCTTGCTAACTTTGGCTTCTTGCACAACAGACCCTGTGAATCGGTCCTCGCTTAGCACCTCATACGATGTCTCGTCGTTTTTTATGACGGCACATGCAATGGGGCGACCCGTTCTCCTGTCACTAGACAGCTGAAATTCAACTGCATCTAAAATTAATAACATATCTATAATTACAAGCATCAATACGTCAATGTGAGCAATTCATTCGGAGAATAAAGTGAACGGAGGAAGCATGATCAACATGCGTTCATTCTGAATAAATAGGGCATTGATGGAAAACCATGATTGAGTATGCTTTGTTCCTCTTTCCATTGTATATTGAGCAATGTAAATAGGGGAGCAGGTAAGGAAAATTATCAGATATAAAAAGGACTCATAAAATTTTGATGGTACTAATAAAGTACGATTCTTAGACTCGCCTTAAAAAATTTCTCGCAACAACCCAGATTCATCCCAGAAATCATCAACTCAGAATTTTGTTCTTTGCTTTTTGTTTAAATGATTAGTTTGATAATTTCTTTAAGCAAGGCATTTCAAGAACAGTGCAACAAACCTCCAATTTTCACCCCATTGATGTCTCCTGAATATTCACTAAAATGGAAAAACAGACGAGCCTCTCTCTCACAACACTGGATAAATCCATAGGAATGCTGGAAAACAAATGAACAAATGTCATGATAATAAATACAAAACATTGATCAATGATCACAATCACATCAGATTATCTGCCCACAAGTCACAATATACACAAGATGTTCAAGGTCATTTTGCTAAAATAAAACAAGAGGCCCAAAGGCCTTATCAGTCACCTGAGTACTAGTAAAAAGTATCACTTGTCCCAAGGGCTATGAAACCTAGATAAAATTTCCAGTTCTGAATATCTAAGCTAAATTCTAATCTTCAGCAATAGTATAAAACAAGATGTGTTCTTAAAACTTCATTCAATGCCCAGTGCATACACTGATGAAAGGCTTTACATAATATATGTATTAACTTTAAACAATGTGACTAATTTGAACCCATCCTAGAGTCAAAACTCTAGGGTTGCAAAGTTCACCATTTTTTGGTACATCCTTTTCTGCTATTCCTAAATATGCATTTAGATATTATACGGTATCAACAAATTTAAAGAAGTCCTTCAAATCCTGAAAGCAAACCCTTACCTCCTAGGATCATGAAATTTTCAATTTTAGTAAAGGACTACCTACTCCTCTGAAACATCCATTTAGTTTCAATTTAGTATCAATAGCATTAAAGCAGATATCATTTATATGTTTTGCACATATACATTATATATACCAAGTTTGGTCCCACCCTGGAGTCAGAACCTCTATCCTAAGGATCCTGAAAGTTGCGACTTTGACAAAGGCCTTCCTGCTCTATATCAATTTGTATAAATTTAGTTTTTCTTAAAGATATGCAGGTGTAGAGAAAAAGAATTTTGAAAATTAGTCAATTTTTTCCCTACACCTGAGGCCCTGGGGGTGCAGGAGTCCTGAAATTTACACTTTATACCCCCATTGTCCCAAAGATGCTTTATATCAAATTTGGAAAGAATTGGAATGATAGTTATCAAGGAGAAGTTAACAAGAGGCCCAAGGGCCTAGAATCGCTCTTCTGATAAATTGTACAACCCCACCATTTCTATTCTTAGCCTCTTAGTATTCTAAATCTTTAGTTAAATCCTAAGAATTCAAAAAAAGTAGGTCAATGTGACCTACTTTTTGGTTTACACATTTTGAGAACCCAAGAAATATCAACTGACAAAGTTTGATGATTTTAAGCCAATTAGTATCTGAATATTGAAATATAGCTGTCAAATTCCAATCGTAGGTCATGGTGACCTACTTTTTGGTCAGCGAACTCCGAACATGCAAGACCCATCAACTGACAAAGTTTGATGACTGTAGGTCAAATAGTATCTGAAATATATAAATATAGCCGTCAAATTCCAAAAGTAGGTCAAGGTGACCTACTTTTTCGTCAACACCCTTCAAACATGCAAGACCCAACAACTGACAAAGTTTGATGACTGTAGGTCAAATAGTATCTGAATTATATAAATATAGCCGTCCAATTCCAAAAGTAGGTCAAGTTGACCTACTTTTTGGTCAACACCCTTTGAACATGCAAGACGCATCAACTGACAAAGTTTGATGACTGTAGGTCAAATAGTATCTGAAATATATAAATATAGGTGTCCAATTCCAAAAGTAGGTCAAGTTGACCTACTTTTTGGTCGAAACCTTTCAAACATGCAAGACCCATCAACTGACAAAGTTTGATGACTGAAGGTCAAATAGTATCTGAATTATATAAATATAGCCGTCAAATTCCAAAAGTAGGTCAAGGTGACCTACTTTTTGGTCGACACACTCCGTTGACTGAAGATGCATCAACTGTCAAAGTTTGATGATTGTAGGTCAATTAGTGACTGAAATATATAAATATAACTGTCAAATGCCAAAAGTAGGTCACAGTGACCTACTTTTTGGTCGATACACTCCGAAGACTCAAGATGCATCAACTGACAAAGTTTGATGATTGTAGGTCAAATAGTGTCTGAAATATAGTAATTTAGCTGTCAAATACCAAAAGTAGGTCACGGTGACCTACTTTTTGGTTGACACAAACCGAAGACTGAAGACGCATCAACTGACAAAGTTTGATGATCCTAGGTTTTACAGTGCCCAAAATATGCATCTAAAATTGAAAATGTGAAATTTGAATATCTGCAAAATTCAAAAAGTAGGTCACTGTGACCTACTTTTTTATAAATATGTTTCAAGGCCTCAAGATGCATCAACTTACAAGATTTGATGATTCTAAACCTCTCGGTATTTGAAATAACAACTTAAAATATATCTATAAATGATAAGCCATAAAATTCAGAAAGTAGGTCACGGTGACCTATTTTTCAGTTGACGCATTTCAAGGTCCCATGATCCACCAACTGACAAGTTTTGATGATCATAGGCTTCAAAGTGTCCAAGATATGCATCAAAATTAATTTTAAAATAAATACCTGCAAAATTCAAAAAGTAGGTCACCGTGACCTACTTTTGAGACAACTTGACACAAGGTCCTAAGATGCATCAACTGTCAAAATTTGATGATCCTAGTCCTTATAATGACTAAAATATCTAAGATTTAAGGAATTTAAAATTTTTTAAAATTTAGGTCAACTTTGAAGTGACCTCGAGACCACGCCCTTTGCCCCAGGGTAATGACTTGAACAATTTTTAATTTACAACATATCCTCATCCTTATGTGTAAGTTTGGTGATAATCTGCCCTGTGGTTCTTGAGAAGAAGATTTTTTAGCAACCACTACTTTTGTTTGTATTTTCCTGATTATCTCACCTTGTTAAAGGGTCACATCCCTCTATTTAGTATGTATGAAAGCCCTTGGGCCAATGATACCCTGTAACAAATTTGAAAAAAATTGGCCAAGGGGTTCTTGAGTTATAGCCCTTTTTCTAAAAAGTTTACGCACACCGCACAAATGGCCATAGCATTAGCTCTTTGAGCCTTTGGCTCAGAAGAGCTAAAAATGTCTATTGTTCACACATTTAATAACTGACCATTTTGGCCCCACCCTAATCATGCTAATACTAAACCTCTAAACCTGGAATCATCAAATTTATAATTTTGGTAAAGGACTACTGGCTCTTTCTAAATATCCATTAAGTTTCAATTTAGTATCAATAGCATTAAAGAAGATGTTATCTAAGTGTTTTAAACATAAACACTATATACTACATTTGGCACCGACCTGGGGTCAGAACCCCCTACTCTGGGGATCATGAAATTTACAACTTTGGTAGAGGCCTTGCTGCTCTACATCACTATGCATCTAGTATTTTTTTTATATACACATGTGCGGTTGTAGAGAAGAAGATTTTTGAAAATTGGTCAATTTTTGGCAGTTTTGCTCTGTCCCTAAGGTTCCAGGGATGCTGGAGTCCTGAAATTTACATTTTATGTCCCCTTGTCCCAAAGATGCTTCATACTAAATTGGAAAAGAATTGGAATAGTAGTTATCAAGAAGAAGTTAAAAATGTTCAATTGTTAATTCACGATGACTACCAGTTAACTCGGCTGACTTAAACATTTGTTTCAGAATGCTTTCCAAAAGGGTCACACACCAGAATTTGGATAGAGACTGCTCCAACATCTAAAATTTCCTACAACTCACCAAAAGTTTTTCGACAAATCCTGTTTCTCGGTTGCCATTGTTTGACGGTAGGAGACTGGATGACCTCTGATAGGACAGGATGGCCGGGTCCTGTTGTGCTGGCGGCTGTACATTCTGTAATACAGGAAATACTACACTTTGATTAGGAGAAATGATTTTTATGCAAAGTGCATGTGTAGTGATTAACAAAAATTGACCAGGTGGAGCGTTAGGTTCTGTTGTCTAACCAGTTAAAACTGGCTACCATTAGACTGCTCATCTGAAGCTAACCAGTTAAACTGGCCACCATTAGACTGCTCATCTGAAGCTAACCAGTTAAAACTGGCCACCATTAGACTGCTCATCTGAAGCTAACCAGTTAAAACTGGCTACCATTAGACTGCTCATCTGAAGCTAACCAGTTAAAACTGGCTACCATTAGACTGCTCATCTGAAGCTAACCAGTTAAAACTGGCTACCATTATACTGCTCATCTGAAGCTAACCAGTTAAAACTGGCCACCATTAGACTGCTCATCTGAAGCTAACCAGTTAAAACTGGCCACCATTAGACTGCTCATCTGAAGCCTAGCGTAGTCATTTGTTGTGTTCTTCATCAAGGTACTTCTCTGCATTGTTTCAGTGTGAAGGAGTTCATCTAGCTATAAATGAATACCAGGCAGCTTTAGCTGGGAGGTATCCAGCAAAAGTCCCATCCAGGGGGTGTATAATAAATCTCAACTGCCAGCAACATGGAAGCCGGGAAAAGAATTGGACTTATTTAACCCTTTGACCTTTTTTAAGGGACAGTGCTGTAGGAGTTTAAAATATTGAAAACTTTGGGGTAAAACTAGTGTTTTTTTCTTTTCTTTTTCGTAGGGGAACACAGCTTCAAATCAATACCTTCCATGATTGAGGACTGTTAATCTTTTTGACAGCTGACATCATTATGAAGTTTCGTTGCTTGTTTTGATGTTTCTTTACAGTCAGTGTCTGTGCCTCACACTGCAGTCTGTGCTGGAGTTCTTGTTAAGTTGGGCTGGGAAGTTCTTGATAATTTGGCGCTTGTGATCTGGGTTTAGGATAGCTTTGGAAGAAGTTTGTTTCTTTCACTCAGATAGCTGAAAAAAATATGTAAGTACTGGAAAATCAAATGTGTATTTTAAAATACACAGGAAATAATTCTTGTTTCTTTGTTGTTTACCTCCATTCAAGGATTTTTCATTCATATGGAGATGTCATAAGATGCACATGAAGTGCCACAAATTTCGTAATTAAAGGACACATCTCGTGTTTTCAAAGTATACAGAATTATATGCATTTTGTCTTCCTTATGCTTATAGAAATTAATTGTAATAGTTCGTTCACTGAAGTATTGCGATAATTAGCCACAATATGGACTTAAATCTAAGCCCCGATTTCAAAAAGCCTAGTTAATTAGATAGGTAGTCACATGGTACAGTGACGTCATATGCGACCTTCGTCGATCAACTTGTTGTAATAGTAGTGTTAGATATTTTTAAAAACTCGGGTTTTAGGGGCCTAACTTATTTACCATGGATAACATTTATTTCGATGTTGACAAATTTCCCGAGTCTTATATCTTTTAGCCACCAGTGCATACAAATAGCGACCCAAATGTAGCGAGGAAAGCGAGTAATGAAATCTGCATAAATTTGCGAGTAAATAATGTTTACATGGGATCACTGTCTAAACACTATTTGGTAATGCCATTTCTGTAAACAACTGTAATTAGCGTTGTTGCTTTTCTAAAATAAACAGAGCAATTATTATTAAATTTATTTTTGGAGAAGTTAGATAGGCCTAAATTATAATACGATTACGTACATGTAGCATTGACAACTAGGCCTACCGTCACGGGTGCATTTCGGGAAAAAAAATATAATAAAAATGATCAAAGTTATTGTGAAAATCACAATACTTTTAAATTATTTTATTCAAGCTCAATTTTATTAATCATTATTTTTTGTTATCTACACATTGTTACTTAGGAAGTGGGAGCGCGGCGTGCTGTTGTTGTAAACACGTACGCGTTCCTTTAAAAAAAAAAATGAAAGCATTATAATTCAATTCAAAGTTGGGAAATATCATACTTTATTATTTATAATTGAAAGTTCTATTATCTTTTATCTTTAAATTTCTTTTTTAAAACTACCAGTTGGTAGACACTGCTAGCAAAGTTCTGCCTATATGGTGTTACAAGGTGAAGGTCAGTTGGTGCGAGTGTGTATTGAATTTGAGAGCAGAACGGAAAGCATATGCGGTAGGCCTATATGTAACAGTGCGAAGCTTCGATAGAACCATTTTCTCGCAGTTTATATACGTCTTTGTCCAAGAGATTGTTTGAAAAAGTATAGGGACAAATTCTACTGGTTTTTTTTTTTTTATGTCAAAGTCGTTGTGCCAACAAAAAATATTCACGTCTTGTCCCTCATACCTTCCTTCGAAAATTAAAAAAAACACAGTCCAAATCATCTCTACTGACAGCAAGTACACCTTTAAACGGCACACAACACCCCAATGCAGTGTTATTTACAAGCCGTTAATGTGATAATTGTTTGTTTGTCAATTAAATCTAATCTGTTTATGAAATGGCTAACAAATGTTTTCAAATCTTCTCGCTCGAGGTCGCATATGACGTCACAGATAATGGCGCGTAAAATATCGAAGAAAATATGCATATCGCAAGATTTGAATTTCATCGCAATCAAACTCGAAAACTACGCAAACTGTTTCTTTTAAAACACATGTAAAGTAGTTTTAAGCATGAAATGAATTAATTTTGCTGAAAAAATTAAAAAGTTTAAAAACACGAGATGTGTCCTTTAAGGTCATAAGGTTTCTTTAATGTGCTAACTAAATGCCTACTTTTCTTTTTGGAAGTCATATCTAAAAGACCTGTGCTTTTTACTAATACCAGGTATACTTGGCAAAATAACAGGGACTTTCTTCTTCAATGTCTTAAATCTAACTGGCATTGATCATCAGACTCAAGTCCTCCTAGTCATCTGTCCCCTTCTCATTAGTGTTGGGGATGATTTGACAAAATTAAGGTAATTCCCCATACCACATCAATTAACGTTATTCACGAGTCACGAATGTTATCACACATTCAACGAACCCGATGGCATTTTGGTGAATTTTGTAGACCGTATTAGGACTGATTGTTTGAAAGCAAACAACAAAATTTAGAATTAAAAAGCAACAAAATACAAATCACAATAATACAAACAAGCCAGTTCTATACAAAACAACGCTCGGGAGAGAAAGCCTATAATTGCAAAGTCGTAAACTCTCCATACACATTGCGTTATGACACACAGTCGTTTAGTAATTCCCGTGAGATATCTGCAATTATAACTGATTATGATGTTAAATCGTGTTGCCAACTTTCAATGTATCTATTGTATGCCATTTCTTTTGTGTGATTTCTGATCATTAATGACGGGTAAAAATGTCAAATCTCCTATACAACAAAATGCAAATTTTCGTGTGCTACATGTACTGACAGTAACATATTTTTGTTATGTTTTCCTTATAATTTATTTAAACCTGAAAGAATACGAACGATGTCGTCATGATTTGAATAAAATATATGCATAATCTAAAGCTATATGACATTGTAACCCCACCCCATAGGTTAGCATTCTTTGAATGAGCGTTAAAAATGTAAAAATCATTCTGATCTACATCACTTTGTTCCAACTAGATCTGACGAGTGACGACTAGTGATGGGCAATCAGACCTAAAACCACAATCGATTATCGGCAATAATTGGACACATGTACTCGATTAATAATCGATTATAATCAGAATTGGCATTTAAGTGTTTTACCCTCAAATTAGATGTAACAGAATCATTAAATGTATGGAAACATATGAATTCTTCTTTGTTTCATTTATTCACTGGTATATAAATCAGAATTCCAATATATCAAGTAACGGATTTATCTATAATCTCAATGTATCAAAGATATCAGAGATAGACTCCTTTATTTTGACTGTTGAATGTCGTTGTTACCATCCTTCATATCTCCCTCCATTTTCTTTGCTTATTTTTGATCGGGTTTGACATACAGAAAATAAAATTTGAACAAAATTGAAGTGATTTCCAGATTTTATTTGGTCAACGATGTCAGCGACTTTTATTTTGTAATCGATTAGTAGCATCGTGGGTCTCTGAATGACCGACAATCGATCATCGGCGACAATCGTTTCATCACTAGTGATGACATAATTAATTTTATTTTTTCATCTATTGTGACGTCATGTCAGTGTTCATGTGACGTAGGCTATGTATTTGGTAAGCTCCATAGTAAAGTTAGGATTTTTCTAACTTCAAGCCCGATCCCTAAAGCTTACGGCAATCAATGAAAGTGGTTTTTAGTTATTTGAAGCTTTAATGTTTTAAACTGTTTTTTAAAAACCATCCTGTAATATTTCTTGAAACATATTGAAATGTTTCAAAATTCTGTAGGTTTTTGAAAACACAATTTTTCGGATATGGTAGGCTTTGATTAGTCAAAATTTGACTACTATACGTGCATTTTCATCACCTTAAAACCAAGAGCATGGTTCAGTAGATGAAAAATTATTGAAAACAGTCAAATGCAATACATTTTCTTCAATTCATATTTCACACGAAAGAAACATATTTCTATCGTTTAAATAAAGACAGTGCCTTAATATGTATGTATATTAACACTGCTTGTTTTAAAGTGATGTGTTCTATTTTTAGAAGTGGCTGTACTCCGGGAAAGGCCGCTAAACACATTTTTCTTCGGGAATTTGATCAATATACATCCTCGATAAAATACATGCAAATTTTGATAGAAATCTGTAGGTTTCTCAATATTAAGATATGGTATGGGGAATTACCTTAATTGACCTACAGAAATCCAATTTAAGGAATAGTTTATCAAAAAGCCTTTAAGGACATATACTGAAAACATTTATTACAAATATGGGTTAGATAATTTAAGGACATTTTGACAAAATTTCCAAGGATGTATTATCATGATTATTTGTATTAACCTAATTTATCAAGACTGCCACTAAAGAAATCCTTCAAGAGATATTCTGACTAAACTTGGGAGAATTTGAAAAAGAATACAGGGGCAGACAGACCTAGCTACAGCCCTGTAACATGACTATGTAAAGAAACAAAATCAATTAAAGTTGTACATTTTCAGTTTACATGGAAGTTTAATGAATGTTGAAGGAATTAGGACACAATACACCAGTTTCGAGATACAAACTCTTCTGTGTAGGAGGTGCATTTAGTGGAACTTTGAATGACTAAGTGGAACAGAGTGGACCTACAGTCAGCGAAGAATACAATGAAATGCATTAAAAGCGGCTTCTCTTTTAATATGTAAATGTGGGAAATACAAAATACTGTCGAAAGAAATGTTTTACTAAAGTGGAAACATAAAAATAATGACATATTTGCAAGTAATATCTCAAATATGGTACTTATGACCAACGAAATAACGTGATATGATAAGAATTCTATGTATTTAAATTAATTACTCCATAAACATTTATAACTTACTTAGTTTGTGTATTAGTCGAATCCGGGTGATGTAACAGTGTATGAGAAACTTTCTGAGTACATTCACTTATGCAGTGATGAAAATTAGTCCCACTCCCGCGTGTAAACAAATTGTTTCGCGCCTCACTATATACGAGAGATCTCCAAAGGGAAATAACTCGGGTGTATCTCGAAACCGGCGTATTGTAGCACTTGGGGAAAACATGTTAGGAATATTTTGGATATAAAATTTTTGAGTAAGCAAAGCAAGAATAGTGATCAGGGTTGGGCGGTTAAAATCGCCCCTGGTTTTAACCAGCGGTTTTAACCTTAATATTCCCTAAGTGGTCAATACTGGTCAATTGAGATTTAAGCTGTCCATTTTCCTATTTTTGTATATTTTTTGCAAAGATAAATTAAGCCTTTTCATTATGATATATGGATCAATAATTTTCATTATATAATTAGATGTAATTTCATAAGTTTAATATATTTGGTTTGCTGAAACTGTGACCATAATATCTTCAGAACTATAAAAGAGGGTAACATATTACATATAGCATAACTAGACAATAGGATCTTCTTATACATGTACCTGGACAGATTAAGAATAACAGGACATTAAATAAACACAGTGATTTAATATGAATTGGGTGACTGATGCTGTAGATAAACAATGTGTTGCAATGTACAGAGCAGGAGATGTACCTGAGCACAGGAAACAGAGTTGACAGTTGTTAATTAGCATACTCTGGGACCAGAGAAGACCAGTGTACATGTTATTGTTATGAAAACATCACCAACACATCCCCTAAAATGTTTATTTAACAGTTAAATGAAGATTTGAAACAATAGGTAGTTCTTGATAAACTAAAGAATTTGAACAGAAATAGAAAACACTTCCCCCATCATACTATCTATGGCTTCAACAAAACATTTTGGAATTTCTATGATATTGTTGAGGACAACAACAGGACCACAGCAAGATGTAAAGACTGCAATGCTGTTGTCAGTGCCAAAGTAATACGGCCACGAAACAGTTTTTAATTTTTACAATAAACTTTTATATCTTCCCCTATTTAATTGAGTCATTTACATTATTTATTTAATATTATGACTTGCAAGTATATTATAAACTGATAGTGCATGTTATGAATTACAGTATTTACCATAATGGCCACTGAAACATTTAAAATAACCAACAACACAGACTATAATGACCAAACAATTTTCAATCAACCAGTATTGACCGGTTTTAACCAGTATTGACCACCGGCCCGGTCAATACTCATATTGACCACTTTTTTGCCAACCCTGATATTAGTGATACAAGACCTCAACCATGTGCATAAATACCTGTTTCATAAATCGTAGGCTTTTTATGAAAGGGGTGAATTTGTTGCTCCCTATTCGGTCCCAATATTTTCCCAGACTGGACAAAGCTCCAGCAAAGACCCGCATCCAACGACTTCTGGAGAACTCGTACCCAGAAATTTGGGTATGAGTTCTCCAAGAGAACTTGTACCCATCAATATCTGGGTAAAAGTTCTCCTGGAGAAAAACTTTGTCATTTTAGCAAATAGAAATGTGGGTACGAGTTCTCCTAAAGAAAAACTTGTCAATTGTTACTTTGTATTATAAAAATCTGGGTCCAGATCATATTGATGGGTACGAGTTCTCTAGGGGAACTCTAGGAGTTCTCTAGGGGAACTCGTACCCGGGTACGACTTCTCCAGGAGAACTCGTACCCAAATTCCTGGGTACGAGTTCTCCTGATACCCATCCAACAGCTGTCCAAGAAACCTACAACTCGTATCTAATTTTAATTATTTTATAACGTACAGTTAGGATACATTGTAACTTAGTCTGAGGAACGGATTGACCACATTCTTTTGACAGGACAATTGCTATGGGCGAATTGACTGCCTTCCATAAATAATGGTTGAATTTTTTTTCTCCTTTGAAAGGGCCTTTCTAACTTGCGTATGACGCAAATAAATAACACAGACAAAATGGAAGTTGGAATGGACCATTTCTTTATCAAAAGACATCAATATAATAATTCTTAGGGGACTGTAAAATATCTTATTTTACACAGAAAGCAATGAAATTTTAAGAAAAGTTACCCCAACTCGCACAGTACTGCAGTTTAGCCGCCATGTTTTTCTACCAATAAATTAGTTACAAAGAAAAACGATGCCATAGTTGATTTTTTAAAAGTAAAATTTCTATAGATAAAAGATTCTACATTTCCGTCTAAAACACAATGCGATGATATACACAATAGTACGAAGTATTTTTTATGTATGTTTAGAGAAAAAATATGTAACTTGATGCAATTTGTTTAGAGACTAAAGTTTTGACGTCATTTTCAAAACACGGCCCTGAATATTTCCTGACTCACTGTCATATTTTCTTCTCTCAGGTATTTCTAAATCTCGACAAGCATCATGTTATATTTGTTATGATTATTAGTAGATGTAGCTTTATTATACATTAATTTACGAGATTGCTAGAGGTAAGCTTTGTTTCTTGTTTAGTTGTTAGGCCTACAATGAAATGAATAAGAATCTTTTTTTTTTTTTTTTTTTTTTTTTAAATAAATAGATCTATTTAGATCTAGATCTTGTCGCATTTTTTTTGGACTGTTATAATAATATCATAAATATTTGAATGACTTATAAATAAATTATTACACGTAAACAAAATGAAGCATTATGTCTAAGTCGAATTATTCAGCAATCATTCCGAATTTTCTCTCTTTGTGTTGTAGCATATTTGATTGATTTTCAGTAAATTTTCATCAACCCGCATAACGTCTTATAATCCTTCAGTTGTTAAAGGGATATACATTTAGTTCTAAGATATTGTCAGGAAAAGTTTTCATCGTTTTGAGCTGTTTGTTGAGAAAAAAATATTCTATTTATTTAAGTAGAGTGAGAGCGAAATAGGTAAAATTTAACTCCTAACTGATTATGGTATACATTTATAGAATCTGTAAGCATTACAAATGATATTTGTTCAATTCCTCTGCCATTGAACATGATTGCATTTTTTACTCAACTCGTATGTACTGTATTTTCATATGTAGTTGGCTTTCTAATTTCTATATATGTAATAAACCAAAAAAATCAACAACAACAACAAAAAAAAAACACCAACAATAAAACATAATTATATTTACATCTATGAGAAATAAAACCAGTCTACATCCATGTCTTCAAATATTTCTTTTACTTTTGATTCCACAGAGCTTACAGGTTTTTTTTAGGGTCGGGGGTGTAAAAGAAGGTCCCATTCCCAATGCTAAAAAGCAGGTATTTTCCCCAATTTTTGCTTTAAAATTTCCAAACAATGAAATTAAATCAAAGCAGAGTAACATTATTGTTTATGAATTTCCTTCACAGGCCCACACATAATAATTTTTGCTTCAAAATTGTTAAGTAAACCTTTTTTTTTTTTTGCCTCTCCTAATTTAAATGAGATAAGCTTTGACCAAACTGAAAGTCAGAAGGAGTCCAATTATACCTTAGTGAGCTGGTTTGTTTTTTCCCTTTGTTGTATGAAACGTTTTTCCCAATTTTCCTTATTTCAAGTAAATGTCGCTATTTTTCCCAATTGGAAAGTTCGAGGCCCTTGAAATTAAGGCCTAAAAAGAACCTGGCAGCTTACACCTGTCAAACTAAATTCAATAATCCCACCAAACATGACATTGTAATTTCTGAAATTTGTAAGCAGAGATGGGATCTGACAAATTCATTATGTTGAAGATATTTATTTTCATCCCTTTTTAGCTTCTCTGAAATGGTACCTTTGTGTTTTTATGACATGTAATTGGAAACAAGACCTCTCTGGTCACATAATGATTGGTATTATGTATATATGTGATCATTGAGAATGTGATTGTAGGTATTAGGTATCTTGACAATTGGTAAACAACTATGCCACTAGAATGGCTTTTTGGGCGCAAGAAGACGCCAGAGGAGATGCTGAGGCAGAACCAGAGAGCTCTGAACAAAGCCATGCGGGACCTGGATAGGGAGAGGTCCAAAATGGAGCAACAGGAGAAAAAGGTCATTGCTGACATAAAAAACATGGCCAAGAAAGGACAAATGGTAAGCTGTGGACACAATATGTTGTGCAAATATATGTCATCATCTGGAAAATACGTGAATGGACAAAATCCACATGAATTTAATTTATCATGTGCATGTATTGTATGATCTGATTCTCCTTAATACTTTTAATCTGACATGTTAATAATGCATTTTGAATTGCTCTCGAATCTTACCATGCTTACTGTAATCACACATATGATAATTATGTTCTTATTAAGATACTTAGAAAGACATGGTTTCAGTGTATATACTTACCAAACTGTTTGTTAGGATGCTGTTAAGGTCATGGCCAAAGATTTAGTGCGGACCAGGAGGTATGTGAAGAAATTTATCTTAATGAGGGCCAACATCCAGGCAGTGTCCTTGAAAATCCAAACCCTTAAATCAAACAACGCAATGGCCCAGGCCATGAAAGGAGTCACTAAAGCCATGATGACCATGAATAAACAGGTAGGTTCATATGTAACAGTGGGAACAGGTCAGAAATTCCTGTTTGTAATCACTTTTATCTCAGATACAGTCATAGATCACTAAAGGATTGTATTGTAATTTATTAAAACTGGTACATTTCACTTGTCTAATTGTCATTTTATAAGTTAAACAATTAAATCCATACATTTGCATGTACATAAAATCAGTCAATTTTGAAGAAGTACTGTAGGTTGAATATGATTTGAATTGAGTTTTGCTTTTCAAGATATGTGCAACAGAATAGCATGAGAGTCAGAAGTAGATTATAATGTAACTGTACATGTATGGTGTTGTTTAAGTCATGTAGTCGTCAATCTTTGTTGATTAATATCATAAACCAGGTCACTGTTCACAATTGGTTCATTTTGCCTTGCATCTTGTGTATTTCATGCAATAAATTTGTCCAGGATGTATTAATTTAATATTATATGGGGGTCCACAGGATGCATTCATCACTCATCTGGACAATTCAAATAAAGAGAGTGGCCAAATTTTTCCCTATATTTGCGCCATTATCAGTTCGGAATTGTATTCTTAAAACAATAAACACTTGCCATATGTTTAATGATGCCATGCTGCCGAAAAAAGTTTTAAAGATAGATCTAGACCCCAAGCATGGTAAATTAACCACTTCTCTAAACCAAAAAGTTGATCTAAACAATAACATGGACACGACAGATATTGATGACCAGGACAAGACAGATTGTTCAACAGGAGATTCATCACACAAACTTTGTGGTGAAGAGGGACTATCCGAAGCTAAAATTTTTTATTGATTTATTTGTGGTATTGATTAAGTGAAGATGGGTTATGTTTTGTCAGGTCTAACATAATAATCATGATAAATCAAACAGAAAGACTAAGGCTGCAAAAAACACCAATTTTCGGCACGCTACTTTGAGTAGACATGTGAGTTTATCCGATCACAAATTAGCCATGGCAGTTACTCCTGATCCTCAGCAGAACATTAACATTCCTCATAACAATAACATTTCTCATAACAATTTCCCAGAGATCCTCTGTGGAAATTATGCCATCTTATACATACTTATCACAGAGAATAGTTTCCTAATTTGTAACTCATGGTTAGATTAACACACATCAGCTGTTCATACAGCTGGCTGTGAAAGAGGTTTTCAGCACAAAATCAAATTCTTACAAAATTGAGAAACAGTCAAAAGTGATGAAAGTAAAAATGTTGCCCTTGAAAAGAAACGACTTTGTAGAAAAGGCACTTGTTCATTGGAAACAAGCAAAGAACAGAAGATTGATTGTATCTTGCTTAATGTCTCGCTTGAGAATTTTTCACTCATATGGAGACGTCACCAAGACCGGTGAAGGGCTTCAAATTTAGGCCTATGCTCGGTGCTTATGGCCATTGAGCAGTGAGGGTTCTTTAGCGTGCCACACCTATTGTGACACGGGTCATCCGTTTTTAAGGTCATCCCTGAGGACCCGTGACATTCACACCTGATGCTGAGTGTTTGGCGATGGAATTGTCACTATCTGTTTTAACGACTTAGGTCTGTCGTGGCCGGGATTCGAACCCCGGACTTCCGCATGCGGGGCGAACGCTCTAACCTCTAGGCCACCGCGGCGGTACAGTTTATGCTCTGTCTAAAGAAAAGTAAGATCTTAGTTGATGCATCTGATCAATTCTACTCATAGTTATTGTCAGTACCCCCTTGCTTGTTGTTAGAGGCAACTAAATGGGGGCGGTGCTTCGGATGAGACCACAAAAACCAAGGTCCCTTGTCGCAGCAGGTGTTGCACGATAAAGATCCCTGGCCATATGCACCGAGCATAGGCCTAAATTTTGCAGCCCTTCACCATATGAGTGAAATATTCTCAAGAGAGACGTAAAACAATATTCAATCAATCAATCATCAAATAATATACATGTAAATGATAAGTACATGTGCTTGAGTAGCAATTTCATTGAATAGGAATGTTTTGAAACTAGACTCATGTAAAACTGATTTGTGTTCTCAGCTTAAGCTGCCCCAGATCCAGAAGATTATGATGGAGTTTGAGAAGCAGTCTGAGGTCATGGACATGAAGGAGGAAATGATGAATGACGCCATTGATGATGCCATGGGAGATGAAGACGATGAGGAAGAGAGGTATGTGGATCTCATTGTATAGGGGGTGGGGGATGAATGGTGAAAGTCAACCCTAATGTTGTGAGGAAAGAGTATAGAAACTGGAATATTAAATTTGAAATTTTTGGCATAATAATTTTAAAAGTTTTTAGGGAAGGTTTTGGGCTGAACGTTAGCTCCAATCTCAATTAAAAATACCAAGAACTTTCTATTAAATCCATGTTAACTGTGAATTTCTTCTTTCAGTGATGCCATTGTTTCTCAAGTTCTTGATGAGTTAGGATTGCAACTAACAGATCAACTTTCAGGTAAGTTATTTTATATAGTTGAATGAATCAGTTTACCCTGAAATAAGATAAACCATTTGCAAAAATTTTAAAATTGATAATAAGAATTTTTATTCTGAAATTCGTATGTATGCACGAATATATTAGCATATCTCTGTTTTTGGATGAGTCAGATTTTGTCTAATGTCCTACTTATAGCTGCACACTATGTCTGGAAAAAAAATTCTGGTCACAAAACTTGCAACATTTTATTGTATTCTTAATGTGTTACTTATATCTCCCCTTCCCAGTAGGGGACATGTTGTTGTAGTGTGAATTCTTCTTCCACTTCTTCTTCCTCTTCTTCTTCTACTTCTCATACAAAGTTTGTCCAGGCCATAACTTGTTTGTCTTTTGACATAAGGCCTTTCATATTTGGTATGTGGGTATACCATAATAAGACAATGTGTCACATGTCATTTTTGATGACCTATGATCTTTTATGTAAAGGTCAAATAAAAGAATTTTTGGAACATTTTTTTTTTTCTGGACCATATTTTTAAAAAAAATTGTTTTTTGACGTACAATATGTAGGCCTTTCATATTTGATATGTTGGAAAGTTTGATTTACCATCATATGTTCACAACACTGTTCCTTGTTTGAAGCTCATATGCATTTTATGCAAAGGTTATGTACCGAAGTCTAATTTTCCACTTTAAAGTAATCCCTAATGTTTTAAAGAACTATGTACATTGTAAAATGGAAGGGGAGACATCAGTTTTAGTGTGCTAAAACAATTCTTCCTTGTATCGCTTTAATCAGTTTAAATAGCAAAGTAACAATACCGAGTACTTACATGTACCATTATGATGTTATTGATAATGATACATTTAACAAATCATATCATTTGATACAAACACTTCACAAAAAATGAGTCTGAATTTAATATACATCTGTATTCTGTACTTTGTAAATCAATGCACTACAACAATACACTAAATATTCAATACCTACTAAAAATTATTTTGAATTGGCATTATGGATATGATTGTTTTTGAAGTTTACCTGTATTACTGTTTTAAACCCAACCCCCCCCCCCCCCCCCCCCCCCCAAATGGAGCGCATGTCATCAAACAGGTGACAATATGGTCATTATCAAAAAAAGGCACATGCAGGGACATTTCTATTCGATCAGATTTTTTAATACTTGTATGACACAATTTTCAGGAGGATCAATTTGTCATCTCTATGAAACATACTTTATTGACAAAAATCTTATATTTGTGTTAAGTGTTAATTTATGCCAAAATAGAATTCTTGTGAATTAGAAGAATATAATGGTACATTTATCAATTTGTAAGGATGGGTTGTAATGTTGCATATTCACTAGTATGTTTTACGGTATGACCATTGAGATGAGCGAAACTCCTTAGTACATTGTATGTATATATATCAGTCATTCTTTATCAGCAATTACCATGGTGTCATCAATTTTTTTTATAAAACCAAAAATCTGATGCCCCAAAAAATTTATCAAACCACAATTCAAAATGTTTGGACTGTACCACAGAAAAATATATAATTTTATACTTTATATTTTACCAGACATCCCAAATGCAAGCAATACTATAGGCACCAAAACCGCGGAAAAACAACCTCAGGCTGCAGGAGTTAGTGATGCTGATGCTGACCTGGAGGCACGGCTTGAAAATTTGAGGCGGCAGTGAGAAGGCACGTTCAAAGTTGATTGTCATGAGTGATCTGAGTGGGAATGAATGAAATGTATGTGTGCCTGCAATGACAGTATTTTAATGAACACCAAGGGGGAGATAATCAGGAACGAGTTGCGCAACAAGGAGGAGCCAGCACTGGGCAGGAGATTTACACACATTCAGCCTGATTAATGTGATAGAGGTGCATAGCTGTGTATAACCCAGTTTCTAGACAAATATTGTTTATGTAGTGGAAAACTGTTTTTATAGCCTTGTTCTCATTCATTTAGAGTCATATCTAATTTTTGTATTTTTTGTTGCTTTTGTTATTGATTCATGGTTTAAATGTTTATCAAGATTTCATGAATACAAAGCATACTGACATGTGACACGTGGTATAGTATGTCATTAATCGTTAATTTTTAGTATATGATTAATCGTTAATTTTTAGTATTTTGGTACTCATCTATTTCCAATTCAAAGAGAAATTATTTCAAAGGAAGCAGAGAAAAAAGTAGAATGCATCAAAACTGACGTAGCTGTTATTGTGATTATTATCTAGTATTGCATCAATATCGCCTCTCTCCAGTCTTTAAATTCTAATACATGTAGTAGAATGGTAACCAATATGTTAATTTTGAATTTCAAGTGAAGCAGGTCTTTATTTTTCTTTTTTCTTTTAGATGCAGTGCCATGAGTAGATTTTTAAAAGTATTAGTATATTATTACTGATAATTTTTCATTGTACTCTGCCACTTAATCCATAGATATTTTGACGACTTGAATAATTAAACTGAATACATAAAATGGTCCGACAGGTATTGGAGAAGAAAAAGTTGAATGTTGTTAAAACTACAGTGACTGTACAAAAATAAAATTTAGAAATGACATTTCATACAGTGTATATATATAATTTACCCTTTAAAATATATATTTAAATCTTTATATAATCTATTCTTTTTTATCCTGCAGGGATGATGCATCAGCATCACACTTGCAGGAAAAACTTTAATCTTGGCGTTATCTTTTCAACCAGGGGAGATAGGGCTTTGATATTTCAGATATAGATGCCACATGACCAGGTCTTTTATATGGTACCAAAACATTTGATCTAGTGACTTTGACCTAGAGCTTTGACTTGCTTTTCAAAAACTTCAACCTTTTGAACTAAAGGGAATAGTTAAGTGGAGTCATGCTTCTTGGCAAATTATGTTGTTTTTTGACAGCTCTTGTTAAAATATTTATTCAAATCTGCATTTCCAAAAAACTGGACTGTATTTCTTTGATAAAGAAAGCAATCAACAATACCATCATCCAATGAGAGATGTTATTAAAACGATTTATAGAGAGGAAACATTCAATACGTTGAAACTTTGTTTTCTATTATTGGTTGTTATTTCTAAACAAACTTTCAGTTTTTATAAGTACATATATCCTTTGGATGTACAGTTTCCTATTATTACATGAATTAACTGTAGTTGAAATAATGTTTGAGAATAAAATGATAATAAGATCAAACGTCAACACATTTTGTATATTTTTAAGCAAGTTATTTGCCTACACTGTCATGTTGTCTATGGATAATACCGTATTATTTAGTGTCCTGTCCATTTCATAATTTGTAAATTTCGTAAATGTCAGAACATGAAAAGGACAGATACATGCATGTACATATATTTAATGATCCTCAGAAAAGAAGTTGAAATAATAAATCATGTAACATTGTTCCTAGTGTTTATTTTATAAAATCTTCCTCTTCATTGACAGATTTTGTTATCCCCATAGACTCAGCTAGTGAATCAGAATTATCAAAAGAGAGAGAGTCCTAAACACAGTTTTAAAAACAGAATTAGGTAGCCTGAGTAAAGTGGAATTTGCCCCAGTTCTTTTTATTTTGTTATTGTGAATGATCATATACAAAGTAAAAAAGCTACTGCTGACTTCTCTGTGGGAATAACCAAATAATCTGCTTTATCAAGTAAGAGACGACTTGTCTGTTTAATTTGATAAAGCTTCAAATAATCTGTTTGCGAAAATAACCTGTCTGAATAAGGTGCAGTGGACCTTGCTGTGGAAGCAGGCTTTTTAAATTAGAGCTGAATGTGCGTTGAAATGGCCTGTTTAATTAAACTAATGCCGATCAGTTTTTGGAAATGAACTTTCAGGACACATCGCATGTTTTTAAACTTTTTAATTTTTTCAGCAAAATTAATTCATTTCATGTCTAAAACTACTTTATATGTGTTTTAAATGAAACAATTTGCGTAATTTTCGAGTTTGAAAGCGATGAAATTCAAATCTTGCGATATGCATATTATCTTCGATATTTTACGCGCCATTATCTGTGACGTCATATGCGACCTCGAGCGAGAAGATTTGAAAACAGTTGTTAGCCATTTCATAAACAGATTAGATTTAATTGACAAACAAACAATTATCACATTAACGGCTTGTAAATAACACTGCATCAATGTGTTTTATGACGTTTAAGGATGTACATGCTGTCAGTAGAAAGGATTAAGACTGTTTATTTTATCAATTTTCGAAGGAAGGTATGCCAGGACAAGCCGTGAATATTTTTGTCGGCACAACGACTTTGCCATAAAAAAAAAACCCAGTAGAATTTGTCCCTGTACTTATTTAAACAAGCACTTGGACAAAGACGTAGATAAACTGCGAGAAAATGGTTCTATCGAACCTACGCACTGTTACATATATATAGGCCAACGGCATATGCTTTCCGTTCTGCTCTCAAATTCAATACACACTCGCACCAACTTGACCTTCACCTTATAACAACATATTTGTAGAACTTCGCTAGCAATGTCTACCAACTGGTAGTTTTAAAAAAGAAATTTAAAAATAAAAGATAATTGAACTTTCAATTATAAATAATAAAATATGATATTTCACAACTTTGAATTGAATTATAATGCTTTCATTTTTTTTTTAAAGGAACGCGTACGTGTTTACAACAACAGCACGCCGCGCTCCCATTTCCTAAGTAACAACGTGTAGATAACAAAATATAATGATTAATGAAATTGCTTGAATAATATAATTTTAAAGTATTGTGATTTTCACAATAAGTTTGATCATTATTATTATTTTCTTTTCGAAATGCACCCGTGACAGTAGGCCTAGTTGTCAATGATACATAATCGTATCATAATTTAGGCCTATCTAACTTCTCCAAAAATAAATTTAATAATAATTGCACTGTTTATTTTAGAAAAGCAACAACGCTAATTACAGTTGTTTACAGAAATGACATTACCAAATAGTGTTTAAATAGTGATCCCATGTAAACATTATTTACTCGCAAATTTATGCAGATTTCATACTCGCTTTTCTCGCTACATTTGGGTCGCTATTTGTATGCACTGATGGCTAAATGATATAAGACTCGGGAAATTTGTCAACATCGAAATAAATGTTATCCATGGTAATTAATTAGGCCCCTAAAATCCGAGTTTTTAAAAATTTCTAACACTACTTTTTCAACAAGTTGATCAACGAAGGTCGAATATGACGTCACTGTACCACGTGACTACCTAACTAGGCTTTTTGAAATCGGGGCTTAGATTTAAGTCCGTATTGTGGCTAATTATCACAATACTTCAGCGAGCGAACTATTACAATTAATTTCTATAAACATAAGGAAGACAAAACACATATTATTCTGTATACTTTGAAAACACGAGATGTGTCCTTTAAGAGATAACCTGTCTGGAATAGCCTGTTTAATTATATAGACAACCTTTCTGGTACAATAATCTGTTAGATGTAGCCAATTATAAATGAATGTCGATCTGTCTGGAATAGCCTGTCTACTTAACGTAATACATGTACCTACCTCTGAGGAAATCACCCTGTTTAATTGTAATTTAGAATCCCTGCACTGTTCTAGACTTTAGAATTATCAATTAGTATATCGGAATAAATCTTAATCAAGTAGGCCTAAGCAATTGTGCCTTTATGTTCATATTCGTTTCAAACAAACGAACATAAATCATTCATAAGTAAGTGATATATAGGATGAGAAGCTTTATTAATCATATTATGATAAGATAAACAAATAACTCAAGTCTCCCTCTTATCCAATACGCAGATTCCGAGATATCAGCTCTTCTATGATGGAGGTACGTTTAGTATTCCGTTGAATGCTTGTGTGGATACAAGATGTATACTTATATTATGGACTAGCTATGTAAATAAGGATGAAAGTGTAAATTTTGTGTATATCAGCCGTTGGTATACATGTACATTAAACTGACCATATGAAGAAAAATGTCTTAATTAGGCCATTACATTAATATTTTTTATTTCCTCTTCTGCATGAGTGATACTTTAATTAAAGAAAGATGGTGATTATCGATTTTTGTTTGAGCTATTTTATTATCAAATACTTATAAATTTAACTTACTAAAGTTGTATGTCCCAACAGTTTGGGTGATTGCTAGATGTCTGATAATCATCCTTTGGGCAATATACATGTATGAAGGCAGCGATAAGCATTTGTACCCACCGCATGTTGACGAAAGTATGTTTTACGTCTCACTGTGCGCAAGACTTTCACAAAGGGAAATAACTATTGGGCACCTCGGAAATTGCGTATTATACAACACATAAATTATGCAAGTATTGAATACCGATACATTTTGAATTAATGTTTAATTATTGAAGCAGCGGTTGGGAATAAGCAGCATAGAAAGTAACCTTATAATCGCTAACTACGCTAATTTACCTGCAAGCAAGTTAATCTGAACCTAACGACGTCCGAGTATAATTTGAACTTTCGAAAGTCGTCTCTATGTGCATTGGTTCTGAAGTTAAAGTATTGGACAGACGAAAAACGGTTTCCTTCAATAGCATTACTCTTGAGCTTTAACCAGCACGAACTTTGAAATTTTCAATTCTGAACTTTTCACTGTATTATCAACTGAATTAAACTTTTTAAATCATAAATAGAAATGTGTTTGGCTTGAAATTTTCGTATTATAGTAACATGAAATACTCGTTGATTGTTAAGTTATATTCATTGATATCATAGGATTTGGTAGGTTCGTGGATAACAGTTTAATATGACCTTTGTGTCAGCTGTTGGCGCCGATATCACGTAATTTCTAAAATTGATGCAATACTTCAGTAAATTGTGTATCTATTATAAGTAGTTTCAAATCATGTGACAACGTGCGTAAAATGAAGTTGTGTGGACTGTGTTACTACTAAACTCAGGTGTATATCGATTTGCATGTGGGAAATTTCTTATTTCAGTTACCTTTTCGTTAGTTGTGTCTGTCAATTTCTGTTACCTGGACTTTCATTATGGCAAAGGCCTTGAAAAAGATTTTTGATTTTGAAGTATTGTTGGGTTGCACAGAGGATACCCTTAGAGAATTTGTTAAAGCTCAGAAGGATATTCAACGCAAAGAGCAGCAGGCAGAAAGGGAGCAAGTAAGAGAGGAGTTAGAATATAAGCAAACGAATTAGAAACAGGAGAAAGACGTGCAGCTACAGCAACTGGTCCATCAGCAATCGGAAATATTGCACCAGAAAGAAACACTAAAAGCAGCAGGCATCGATGAGGTGAGTGTTAAGTTCAAGGGATCGAAATACCCAGCTGATGGGTATGAAACAGATGAAATGGAAAGCTGCTTGCGCAGATTTGAACTATATGCCGAGTTACAAAATGGCCGAAATCATCTTGGGCTATGAGTCTTGGTACATTTCTCAAAGACAGGGCTTTAGACCACAGAGTCGTCCACTTCTGCTTCATACTTAGATATTTTATTGAAAGTAGACATTAACGGCAAACTAACAACTCATCTGTATGACAAACGGGATGATTTCAGCTACTCCATCGTCAACTTCCCACATTTATGTAGCAATATTCCATTATCACCTGCATATGGTGTTTATATATCTCAACTGATTCGATATGCAAGAGCTTCTTCTGGGTATAGTCAGTTTTTAAATCGAGGTAAGCTACTGACAAACAAGTTGATGGTACAGGGATTTCAACAGTCTCGATTGAAGTCAGCATTTCGCAAATTCTATGGTCGTTATAACGATCTAGTTCGTCAATACAACCTATCAGTGGGTCAAATGCTGTCTGACGTGTTTCATACCGATTGTTAAGCCGTTCTTGGCACACTGATTTTGACTGCGGATAACTCCGTTTACCTGATCAGGATATGGGGCTCACGGCGGGTGTGACCGGTCAACAGGGGATGCTTACTCCTCCTAGGCACCTGATCCCACCTCTGGTGTGTCCAGGGGTCCGTGTTTGCCCAGCTATCTATTTTGTATTGCTTGTAGGAGTTATGAGATTGATCACTGTTCGTTATCTTCACCTTGCATGTTTATGCACTGTTACCAGCAGATAATGCTTTAGATTACAATCGCTTTTCTGTAAGAATGAGTAGTTCAATTAAAGGTGGCTGAAAATGGCAAACATGACAGAAACATTTGAAAGGTTATCTGATTTAGTATTGAGTGGTTAGTTTCTGAATGTTTGTAGTAGAGATTTGATCCTATTTTGAAAGAGAGAACGACAATGCATATTCAAGATGTGACACAGCTGGCGGGCTAATATCGAAAGGCAAGAATGGTCAGTGCTTATCAATGTCAAAGGTGAGGGAGTTCAATCTCCAGCAAAAAATTGCCCTGGAAATTACAAAGACCTGCCAGTAAGAAGTCTTGTTTCAAAATCGGAAAGGCTGTGTTTAAAGTGCAATAGAGTGGGCACAATGCTTTGGAATGCAGAACGAAAGCGATGGTTGGCACCATTACAACTGAAGAAGCAACGGGCCTCCAGGACACGACCTCTACTACGACCTTTTAGTACGATGCCTAAGAAGAATCAGACTTCATTAAATCTCAACCCATCTACCATTGTTTTATGTTATAGAAAGCAACATCACAACATGGAGAAGGTAAATGACGTGGAGATCCAGATCCTCAATGGTCAGAGTCACATGCTGTAGTAACCTACCAACAAGTTAAAGCGAAAATAAAACAGTATCCTCAACCCAGAGATCCTTCAGTAGGAATTTGTCCCCAGAGGATGACAAAGTAGAACAGCAGACAGGTGAATCATTACAGAGAATACGACGATGGGCAAGCTGAAGTCAAACGATTGACAAACAGCAACCATACGTTGGTTTGTAAACAAAGGGTTTATATATCATGAATATTGACCCCAAACCAAGACGTGCTATGACTTACAAACACATTGTAGTTCCAAAGCAATTCTGGGTAATTGTTACGAAGGCATTGCATGAATCTAATGTGTTGGGACATTTTGCTATATCTTGCACGACATATAGAATCCTTTCTGAATTTTATTGGCTAGGACTACAAACTGATATTAAAAGATTCTGTTGTTCATGTGATATCTGCCATGGACCTTAAAAGAGTTCAGGTTTCGATAATTTCACTCCTTCAAAAGGGTTGCCGTGGACATTGTTGGACCTATTTATCTGGTTAACGAAAAAGGAAACACGTATATTTTAACTTTAGTCAATTTTGCTACTAGATACCCCGAAACCATACCAATTCATCGATGGAAACAGCGAGAGAGAGAGAGAGAGAGAGAGAGAGAGAGAGAGAGAGAGAGAGAGAGAGAGAGATAGTCGCAGAAGAGCTGATAGATATTTTTTCCAGAGTTAGGGTTTGTTGAATTGTTGAGTAACATGGACTCTCAGTTTACTTTGTCAATTATAAGAGAAGAAAGTCGTTTGCTTTCGTTTTAACAGCTTACTTACCACCCCCTATTACCCTATGACAAACGGAATGGTCAAGAGCTCAACGGAACCCTAACGCACATATTGAAACGCTTGTGTGTGATCGTCCACGTGATCGGGATTAATACATTGATACAGTATTTTTTTGCATACAGATAAGTCCCACAAAATAGCTTAGGCCTTTTCACTATAGACTTTGTATACGGTAGGTACGTCAGAGGGCCAATGGATATCTTGAAATAGTCGTTAACCAAAGAGATGGAAGACCCACGGGTAAAATATTCTTATCAGTATGTTTTAAATTTAAGTGACAGACTCGAGTGAACTTCAGAGATGTCCAGAGAAAACCTAGAAAAGGCTTTCAAAGACGGGGAAGTTCAACAACAGATCTACCCGAGCACGGAACATGAAGGTAGGAAATAGAGTGTTAGTGCTGCTGGCAACAAGATGCTGATACAGTGAAAAGGACCGTTCAACGTCAAGAAGAAATTGAAAAAAGTAGACTACCAGATTGACATGAAAGGTGGGTTGAAGACATTTCATGTTAATATGCTGAAAAAGCACATTATCAGGGGTCGTATATGACGCTTAAGTAGGCTTTGCTGTAATTGACTGTGCTGCAGAGGAAGGTAACGAATGGAATACAAAGTGTCAGATATACTGAAGGTTCAGAAATAGTAGATATCAACCCAGATCTTAGTCTTGAAGGCAAGAAGAAGGTAACTATACTTTTGGAACAATTTTCTCATGTGTTATCTGACAATTCTGATTACACGAATCTGATCCCACATGATATGAAAACAAATTCAAGCCAGACTATCAGAGTTAAATGATATGCGGTTCTTTTTGCAATGGGAAATGTAGCAGAAAAAAAAGTAGAGGAAATGCTGCAACTCATACATGTCGATGTATTCACATAAATACATAGAACTACGATGAAATTTGAAATTTCAGTTAAATTCTCAGAGAGCTATATTGTGGATATAATGTATAACAACTTTAAAATGTTTATTGAATTCCTAGATTAGTTGCAAAGTGGAATGAGGATAACATGTGTTATGGTTAATGAAATGGATGTATTGCCAATACAAGATATACCTGAATGGTCTAAAACCCTGGCAACTTTATCACCAATTGAGTCTTTTGATATTATGGTGTATCTTGTTTATAAAAGTAGATGGGAAAACTGTAGATTAACTTAAAATATAAGAAGGATAATAGTCACAAGCTACACTTAGATAACACATCAGCGATGTAATCGAACAGCAGTATCATACAAACACAATATGAATTAGTATATGAAGTTATGTTAATACATACGCTCTCTACATACATAAAACAGAAGGGAAAAAAATGAAAGGTGAAGATAACGTACAGTAATCAATCTCATAACTCCTATAAGCAATTGCAATACAAAATAGATATATAGTTGGGCAAACACGGACCCCTGGACACACCAGAGGTGGGATAATATGCCTAGGAGGAGTAAGCATCCCATGTCGAACGGTCACACCCGCCGTGAGCCCTACATCTTGATTAGGTAAACGGAGTTATCCGTAGTCAAAATCAGTGTGCCATGAACGGTCTAACAATCGGTATGAAACATGTCAGACAACATTTGACCCACTGATAGGTTGTATTGACAAACTAGATCGTTATAACGACCATAGAATTTACGAAATGTTGACTTTAAACGAGACTGTTGAAACCATAAACTTGTTTACATGTTTTTAATTTCCAGGATGAAATAAATTCTGACATAAGCGGATTTAAAAGTTTCCAACGTTGGGTAATATTTTAAAAATTCTGGCATATTATTCCATAACTGAACCGTAAATTGTGAACGATCTTTTAAAATATTGTGTCTTTGCCCTCTGAATATATATTGGATTACTTTGACTTAATCTGGTAGATCTACTGCTGATTTCATGAACATACTGAAAAACATCTAAATAATAGGGAGTTAAACCATGCAAAACTTTGAAGACAAGAATTATTGTTCTATATACAAAGTAGTCGGATAGAGGCATCCATTTAAGTTGCTGAATCATTTCTATTGTAGGCGTAAAAGAAATCTATTTAAAATCACTCTAGCAGCTCGCTTTTGAAGTTTGCATAAATTGTTAATACCGTCCTTGTTTTTTTTAATATTGCCCCAAACAGTACAACAGTAGTTAAAATGAGGAAGGACTATTGTATTAAATAATTTCGGTAATAATTCAGTTCATAAGAATGAACGTAATCTAGACAACACCCCTGTAATGATATACGCACGTGTGTAACTCTATGTAGAAACACAGCTATTATTTAAAAGTTCCAAAATTTATTCAAGTTCGACTATCAACAAATTTACAATGTCAGGTTTTGGTATATCTCAATTTAACAAAGATCAAACTAGAAAGGTTCACAAAGAAAAAGAATTTAGGTAGAATCCTCTCATGCAAACTCACACATGTCTCAACTTTGACAGATCCGCCTACTTGCATTTTAAATTGACCAATGAAATAATCAAACTAAAGAAAATTGCAAATTCTGGGGAAAGCTCAATGGCATTAATTTACAACAGTAAAATTAGTAAGAGATAAGCATAACCAAATCAAAGAAAATACAATCCTACGATCTTATCTTTGATACAATATGATAGATTGTAAAAACCAATTACCACTATATATATATATATATATATATATATATATATATATATATATATATATATTGAAACAGGAAAGAGGTGTCAAAGTTCATAATTGAAAACACGTGTGAAAATGCACCCCCTCGCGATCAAACATGAAGTAAAACAATAAATTTTCAATTATGGATTTGTAAATACTTAATCCAACAAGATGTGTTTGTGAAACACAAATGCCCCCGATAATGGCCAGTTCCAAAGATGGCCAAGGTCACAAGGACAAATATCTTGGTACCAGTAGAAAGATCGTCACAAGAAATGTTCATGTGGAACATGAAAGCTCTGATATTTACCATTTAGAAGTTATGACCAATGCCATTTTTTTTTAAAGAAGTAGTTCAAATGTCAAGGTCAAATGGTTTAGTACCCATGGAAAGGTGTTGTCACAAGAAATACTCATGTGAAATACCAAAGCTCTAGCATTTACTGTGCAAAAATTATTAGCAATGTTAAAATGTTTAAAAAGTAGGTCAAACTCTAAGGTTAAGGTCACAGGGTAAAATATATTGGTACCCACGGAAAGGTCTTGTCACAAGGAATACTCACGTGAAAAATCAAAGCTCTAGCATTTACTGTTCAAAAGTTATTAGCAAGGTTAAAGTTTCAGACAGGATGACTGAATGACAGAATTACAGAATGACAGACAGGACAAAAACAATATGCCTCCCCCGATCTTCGATCTCAGGGGCATAAAACGTAAAGACATTCACAATTATAAAATCACAATTAATGATTTATCATTTATAAACCCTTTATCAAACACATGTACATGACACACCTATAGTATTTTGCTTGCAAGTTTCTGGATAAAATTTGATAAAATTACAACATGTTCATACCACGTGAGACATCTGTCAATATAAACACCAATTAGTTTTACACATAATGCATTTTCAATAACTTGTGTTAACATAGCAACTCATTATTATGAGTATCAGATCCCCTATTGAAGACACCTTGTCTGAGAATGAATTGGATGCTTAGAATGCTATGAGGACTATGTCATCATATATAGTTCTGTCTTGGAACCTTTGATAAATATTTACACATCAGATGTTCAAGTACAAATAGATACACAAAGTCAAAATGTTTGATGTAAGTATGAGTATGAAAATGTGTGAGATATATTAGTATTAAAGTATTTGTTTGTGATACGTTGATATTTTCGAAGAAAAAAAAATAATAAAAAATTAATACCACCCTTATTGATAATGATAACTAGTAAACATCCCCTCCCAACTACACATATTCAAAGGCCACCGAAGATACTCTGATCAGTGATCGAGGTACAGTAAATATACTTTCTCATTTTGAATGGCGTATATTATTACAGAGATGTTGACGCCAGAGATGAAGGAACCCACCAAAGATCGCCTCCACCAGCTTTAGGCTTGGCCTCTGTTATTTTTGTAATGTACAATGTTTGTGAAATAAGTTTTCCCGGTAATTTGAGAGTTTAAAAAGGACTGAAATATCATTCATGACTTCCCTATTGATTTCATAAAATAATTGTTCAGTGGAACACAACGGTAAGTGTATGACTCTGCATTAACACTTCACATACCGGCCACTAACACCTTGTGACATCCGTTGATGAGGAGCTGGTCCTATCGACAGTGTTTTGTACTTATCACACTCAGTTTGAAATATGTTTTTAAAATATATAACTTAGGAGAATTCTACAAAGAGATCCTACATCAGGGAATGGTGAGTGAGAAGTTTATTAACACTTAACAGTAAATATGGTGTGCTGCATTTTCTTTCTATGTATCTATTTACGTGTATCTATCTATTCATTATCTTATTTTACCTTACTATCCCGTGGGGATCCGGGTTAGAATAAGTCCACAGTACCCCTTGCTTGTCGTAGAAGGCGACTAAATGGGGCGGGCCATCGGATGAGACCGCAAAAACCGAGATACCGTATCACAGCAGGTGTGGCATGATAAAGATCCCTCCCTGCTCAAAGGCCAAATGCGCCGAGCATAGGCCTAAATTTTGCAGCCCTTCACCGGCAGTTGTGACGTCTCCATATGAGTGAAATATTCCCTAGAGGGACGTTAAACAATAATCAATCATCAATATTTTACCTTACATGAATTAAGATTAATTGTAGACTCTCTTTTACAATACGAAATGTCATATGATTTAATCTTTGCTGTGCTACACTTCAATGTTCGGTGGTCTCATCAGTAACGGTGACTAGTATCCAAGTCTTGTAGGTTCGATTAGACAATTAGACATGTACGTTCTTTGTATGATTAGTGCTTCTTGGTTTGAGGACAGATGAATGTAATGTATGTCAATATCAATAGTAAATGTTGTCGTTTGTACAGTTTTGATTTCTTTTTTTATGTTATTTTATATTTTTACATCTTTTAAATTTTTTTCTTATAGTACAAGAGGAAACATGGCAAATTCAAAAGGTTAGAAATTTATACATTTGTGAAAACCAAAAGCATTGTCTTTGCTTTTGAAATGTATCTTTATTTATCATTATGCTTTAGCAGTAAAATCTATGGTCGTTATAATGACTAGTTTGCCAATACAACAAATCATTGGGTCAAATGCTGTCTGACATGGTTCATGCCGATTGTTACGCCGTTCTTGACACATTGATTTTACTACGACTCAGTTTACCTAATCAAGACATAGGGCTCACGGCGGATGTGATCGGTCGACAGGTGATTCTTACTCCTTCCAGGCACCTGATCCCACGTCTGGTATATCCAGCGGTCTGTGTTTACCCAACTCTTTACTTTGTATTCTTTGTGGGAGTTATGAGATTGTTCACTATTCGTTATCTTTACCTTTCATGTGTCCCGATTGTATGGTATTACAGCAAATTCATTCCACCAGGTAAAAATACAGAATATATATTAAATTGTGTTTAAAAAGGCATCGGTGATCGATGTATAAGGCACATGCACCGACCTTTACCCTCGATCTTACAAGTATGTAATGTATGTTGTACATTGCAACCAATATGATTTTAACGTGGACTAGAGGTAGGAAATCCATTTCAATGAAACATTATTAATCCATAAATGAGAACAACAATCATGATTTGCAAAGATATCAATGTACTTAAATAGGATGTTAATTTTGATATGATCACATGCCAAAATGATTACTTACAACAAACTATGGCAAAACAGATGCATCATAAAAAAAATCATGCTCATTGAGGTTTGAAACCGTAAACGAAATAATAGGAAAATCCGGTAATATATAATGATAATCTATAATAATAATCTATTGAAATACAATCTGGGATATGTCCTTGATTACACCTAGATAAGTAAAAGTATCTATTATAGTTCATTTTGATATATAATTTACATGTTTGAAAGTTCGGTAAGCATTCATACAACGGTTTTAATTTGTTTAGGAGAGGGCGTTCTGAGCTTTTTAAAGAACTTGTGCCCAATCCTTTTGTCTTTAATATCTTGACAATATTATATATTTAATTCAATTTAATTTGCTACTCTACAATTAATACAAATGAGAACAAATACTGCAAATCAATTACATGTAATATCCTAAGTACTAAACAGTACAAATACAAATGTTGGTTCTTGGGATCAAAAACTGACAACCACATCAGGACATAATACAAACACATTTAACTATTGATACACAAACAAACATTAATCCCCTTACATCTTGTGGATAAGAATTAAAAATATCACAATTCAATTTGGATTAAACTCTCCACGTCAATGACAAATGAACTGTACAAAAAGGTAGGATGCATTTGGATTTCAATTAAAGTCGCAACATAATCAAATCATTCTAGTTTTCATTTCTTTCAGGACGGGAACATCTTGAACTCTTTCCATGCTCCGTATATGCGAGCCCAGGAAGCTATGTCGCATTGAAGACAACTCTTTCTCCTTTCAACAACACTGCAATATTCACGTGGACACGTTGTGTCAACAACATTTTTAAAAAACTGGACACAGGTTCTTCAAAATATCATGAATGTATATGTCAAAAAGATACGCCTTCCCTTGTTATAAATGATATTGAGCCTGATGATGAAGGCCAGTATCGAGTAGAAGTGACCATTCCAAATAAGAATATCCACAGCAACGTTGTGTCCATTTTTGTCCTTGGAGGTATGTTTTCGTTTTATCACTGTAATACTCTTTATCATTGCGTTATAAAGCGTAGTTTGTAATCCTGAAAGATGCCCGGCCCCTTCTATCATCTTTCTCGTTTTTATTATCACCCCCATGGCTATGCTCCATCATAATCGATCTGATATATTTTCAGAAGTGCCGATTTTGATCCAAAGTTCCATTGTTATGTACTGTGTATTTCTTAAATGCGCGGAATTTATTATTGCGTAATTTTACGAGAGGCAACACTCGCAAAATGAAGTTACTTTTCTGTTGCTAAAACACATACACCCGTAAGAACTCTTTATTAACAGACCATACGTGAATTCATGATCAGGCGATTTGACGTCTACGAGTCGCTTTGTCATATTAATTAAGTACTCACGTAAAATAAGGAATCTACAGTAGTTCAAGATTTTTCTTTGAGAGTTGGCGTTCCAGTTCTGTAATTGAAAACAAACTTAAGATTGACAAAAGAAAGCAATATTAACCTGTGAAATTAAGGTAAAAGACACCACAGAGTCCTCCACATCTGCTTCATGCTTAGATTTTTTCATTAAAAATAGATATTAACGGTAAACTATAAACTAACAACACCAATTTTTGACAAACGGGATGATTTCAGCTTCTCCATCGTCAACTTCCCATATTTATGTAGCAATATTCCAGTATTAACTGCATATGGTGTTTATATCTCTCAACTGATTCGATACTTGTTCTACGTATGATCAGTTTTTAGATCGGGGCAGGATACTGACAAACAAGTTGATGTTGCAGTGGTTTCAACAGTCTCGTTTAAAGTCAGCATTTCGCAAACTATATGGTCGTTATAGAAATATAGTTTGCCCATATAAGGTGTGTCGAATGCTGTCTGACGTGTTTCATACCGATTGTTAGGCCGTTCTTGACAAGCTGATTTTGACTACGGGTCACTCCATTTACCTGACAATAGGGATCACGGCGGGTGTGACCGGTCGACAGGGGATGGTTACTCCTCCTAGTTACTTGATCCCACCTCTGGTATGTACAGGGGTCCGTGTTTGCCCAACTATTTAATTTGTATTCCTAGTGAGAGTTATGAAATTGATAATTGTTCGTTATCTTTACCTTTCTTTAAACAATATTTGACCTTTGGAGTCAATACAATGTTTCATTTATATCTGAGAAATACAATATTCATGGGGTAGAGCTGAATATTGTATTTTAAGGTTAGTTAAGGTAGGTCCTTAGTCCTGGATTTTTGGGGTTTAGGTAGCATTTTTTTGTTTGGAATCAATAAATTAACATTCAGAGTAATGAAAAAAGGCAAAATAGTTAAGGGTTTCCATATTAATTTTCATTACATACACCACTAAAGTCATATACCCCGATGTAGATTTTTATGAAATTCATTGGAAACAGTTATTTGTTGTTATTTTAATATAAAAACAACAAAATATTTTTTGAATTGCATTTATTTATCGGGAAACATGTCAATAAATAAAACACATGTCATTTTCAATATATTCATCAAGTTTTAGAGTAATATGTGGAAAATTATTGAATTAGCGTTATTCCCCAAAATGTTAAAAAACAAACAAATGTGGACACATTTTCCTTATAGCATGGTTTACATATCATTTTTTCTGTTTATATTAGTAGAGTTACATCTGTTATAGTTATTCATGGGGAAAAATCCATACCTTTCCTTAATAATTTCAAATCTATAGCTTCCAGATTATGTATACCCCCATCAAAAACTGAAGTCTGGCACTATACTGCTGAGCTATTTAAATCACTCGGGATTAAAATTGTATGTAATTTCATGAAAAAACACAGATAATGATTCCTTATCACCTTGGTAAAATGTTTGTCAAAAATAAAGGAAATATATCGCATTATAGACTTGATAAATAATTGAATGAAAACAGAGTTATTGTCCTTGGATTCAATATTTTGAAACATATAATTGACTATTCAAATATAACTAAGAATTTTGAAATATTTTATGGCTAACAAGATTTTTTTACAATAACTATTGAAAAAGATTCCAACAAAATTTATGTTCCTATCATTAAATTATTGACTTTGCAAAATCCTATGACGTCACACGAGTCTGGAACTACGCTAAAGCATCGTATTGATGAAAGAATTATTATATGAATAGATGATTAAAACATACTGTCAAACGTGTCCGATAGTGATTAGAGATAACCAATCCTATCAATTTTGGAATTCCGAATTCGTTTTTGTTTCAATGTTGGAAACATCAAATGCTACATTCACCTTGCAGGCATGTGGAAGTGCATATAACGTTTTATTCTTTCCAGCAGGTGAATGTCCAAATAACGTTATATTCTTTCTAGTAGGTGAATGTCCAAATAACGTTTAATTTTTTCTAGCAGATGGATGTGTATATAACGTTATATTTTTTGTAGCAGACGAGCGTGCACATAAAGTTAGATTTTTTTCTAGTTTGTTGGATCACAACCAAGTAGAAAGCTCGAATTTATTCCATCATATAGTAGTATGTCTTAAAACTATATGCATTTCCGATACATGTTGGGAAATCATGAATGTCAGTCAATTATTTGAAGAACCATCAATACTTTTGGCGATTAATTCTTGAGAGATCTAAATCAGAATACTTCCTGTTCAATAATAAACTTGACGTTTTTAGATGAAAATACTTTATCTGACGAAGATTTGAATTTGCTGCGGTACAGAGAATGTCTGCCCATTGCACAGGAAGCCTTGCGGTGTTTTTTTGATAGTTGGGTTCCTCCAAATAGTCTTACTAGCCACCTTGCCACATACAAACAGAAGCTGGTCCATACAGCACCGTGGAGATGTACTCCAGATCAAGAAAAAGTTTTATATCCAGGTAATTAAATTCAAGGAGTGAAATTAATTGACAATATAACACGATATAAAATGATTGGGGCAGATTACATTTCATTAACCACGAAGTAGCTTATATTAAAACATAATGTGCTTTTAATCTTTTTATAGTGGTCAATCATTAGCTTCATGCCTTATCTAATTCCAAAATACATCTGATGTAATTGATATTAACATCAAAATATAAATTTGATTTGACACAGGGTGATATCGTTATACGATCTAACAATATTTTTATAATCTATACATGTCATGGAAAACAAGGTGACAATTTTATGTGGTTTTTCTTAGGATAAAATAAATTTTGACACGGTCCCTCTATGCACGGGTCAGCGGGAGTTGTCTCCCCTTGCATGATGCACAAGGAATAGATTGGCGCCATTATTGATTGGAGTAGCTCGGCGAAAGAGATCGAACGGTGATCGACTTCATTAGGTCTTGCGACGACTCATTTGATGAGATGAGCAACCACAACACCGAAGCGGTAGCCTCGAGCATGACCGAGCCCTTTCAAACGACAGAGGAAATAGGGTAGCAACCACGCCAGGGGCTCATACACCCACTCTCCCATGGCCACCATCACTTTCTAGTGAGATTGCCATCGTAGAGAAGGAGCTCCAAACGCTAGAGCTACATAAACGAAATATGCAACTTCTTCAGCATATAGACTCTTGTAAACAAACCATAGCAGCCATGCAGGAGAAAGACATACCGGGCCCTGATGTGTGTTCAACCCACGCAATTGCAACTGCGACAGTAAATTATTCAGCCAACTGTCCAAGGGTTACTGGAGTTCAATTTACACCCTCACAAGGTACAATTGATCTTAGTAATCTGACCAACATCTCTTCTCATGGTTCCCTTACATCAAGCTTTATACCAAATAATAAAAGAAAGTACGACTTGTCCATGATTACACCTGGCTTGACCCACTTATGCAGCAGGGAAAGGACGATGTTCCTACACTAACCAACACTGGTGTGAAGACCAACAAAATGCTTGACCGGGACTATTATAGATTGTCTAAAGAACAGAATGGTTATGGTAAAGCTGCCATCATGCTGGAGATGGTTGAGAATCATGAACTTGATGAACAGGGAGTGCGAGAGTACTTCGAATATACCACGTACATTAATCGCCTTTTCACCATGTACATCGGAGGCAGCGTCCTTTTGTTTGACCGCGAATATAGAAAACTATGGTTCAAAGAAAAATTTCGATGGGGAGTATCTTGTCATCATCTTCAAGAATTCCAGCTCATTGCTAAACCTAATGACCTTACTACACAGACCTTACAAAGATCAGTGGGAGCGCACTCTAAAAGGACGAACTTTCCAAGAATAAAGGGAACAGACGTGGTCCATATACACCTGAAGGAAAGGAGATCTAGAGGAAATTCAACACTGACACATGTGATTTCTCTAACTGTAAATTGCAACACTTTTGTTTTGTGTGTTATTCACAAGATCACAGCGGTCTGTCTCACCCACAAGACTAGAGCATGTGGCTGGTCGCTGCGCGGACTCTCCAGGTTGTTGCTCTTTAATAGATATCTTCCCAAGGATGAGTAAGCTGTATTTTTTCCATATCAAGATATGGTCAATGACTTATTTAAGGACTTATTTTACATTCTAACAGCTAGTTTAATCCCCAATAATTTTTGGGCTGGG
>NC_079166.1:55532101-55599601 GCF_947568905.1 Ostrea edulis | reverse complement strand
ATTCATGTTCAGGAATTTAATTTAATTTTAAACATTTCAAGACACGAGGCGGCGTCATTTAATTTAGATCGGGATCAGAATTCCGATGTGTTTATGTTACACGATGGTAGTAACGTACGTATGCACTCCGATACTGGTACATGCACCTGTACAGGGCTGTTACGAAAGGTATGCTTAACTCTGTGTGAATGTATAACTGTAATATATAGGTTTCGTCAAACCATATCATCTTCTTTGTTTTAAAGGGAACTAGAATAAGTCCCATGGCTTTGATTTTAGATTTTACGGCAGTATCGAATAGCGTGGTTTTCAAAGCTAAAAGGCGTAGTGGCTATATACTGTATATAGGCTAACTGTGTTGTTTATGTCTTTAGTAAACTTACTAGCATTCATTTAAATCTTCACTGAATGCACCGAACCAGAATATTAGGTTAAATTAAGAGGAATGAAGCGGTGATCAGGTGATGACAGTTTAACATATCGTGACCTATCTAGGCGTCATCATCATGCAAGTGCTATTATTATTAAACAGTTAAACATACCGGCACGGTGGCACCTGATATCAATATGAAATTGTCAAATATCTTTTCAATGAGTTGAAGAAAATGAATTTCATTTTTTAATCTATAAATTCACATATTTTCCATTAATGTGTTTTCACGATCTACCCATATCCTGTTTAATATCGGAACCCATGAATGCTTGTCTGCTGGTAAATAAGCAAGATGATCACGTTGATATAGCATAGATTATAATGTGAGGTATGTAGACAACAGTCTATGGCTTTTTTTAAACACACACACGTCATATATAGGCCTATGTATGTATGATTGATTGTATATTGTATACACTTTCAATATAAACCCACTACACCAGCATTCATTGTGGGTGAGTTTGTGAGGCCTTGGCATTGATAGGTAGGTAATCTGGAAATTGTTTATGTTTTGAGTAATAAGTCTAATTTTTTAATCAATTTGTTAGAATTTTCCTGAATGAAGTGAAATCAAATAAAGTCCATGAAGGTATTATACCAATCAATGGTAATAATTTTACACAAAGATTTCAAGTAGAAGGATGTGGATACAATTATGAAATATGCCGTTACACATGGACAGCATTTAATTTACATTAATCTCAAAATAACCACAATTTAAATACAGGTATTGTTTATATATCCACTGTTTTTGTTTGTTTTCTTTCTTTTTTTCTCTCATGAATTTTAACATTAAAATAAGCTTTAAAATTTGTTCATATGCATTTTCATGTTCATAAAATTTCTATAAAAACTAGTATTTCATATTTGTTATTATATAGTCAACATTTGTAAATTAATTGCAGTCTTTCACACCTACATGAAGCACAATCGTATAATCCAGTAACTTCTGAATGGGAAACAAATACCCAGTGTTTGGTATAGTTCACCTCATATACTGGTAAATCTGAAGAAGTCCAACATTTTCAAGGTAAATTAAAGGTAACGTACGTGATATCTGTCATGTATGGGTCGATAACATAGGACGAATAGATTAACCCCACATTTTACACCCAATCAGGAACAGATTTGCTATTGTTTGAATATGAAAGCCTGAGGCCAGTCACTTTCAGTGCTCTGTCAGTTTATGAACATACCCAGGTATAGGTGGGAGGCGTTGGTAGAAGGTATAGAATATTCCAATTAAGGCATTAATTTTTAACCCTGGAAAGATATAGGATTTTTATGAATGTGGTTGTGGGTTTATTATGGTTTAGGTATTCATGATCAGGTGATTTAAATGGATAGAGTGTGATACTTGAAGTGAGAGACAGGTATGTGAGATAAATGCTTGCATGTACACATGTAATGGTATTTGGTTTGTTTGTTTTAAATCTGTTTTGTAAACTAGTTGGCGTTTACAAGTTTCTAACAAAAAGGATTTTAGTCAACACATCTAAAAACTTTGCTGTGAAGATATAGTAAATTTAAAATGAAAAATCTTTTCTTCATGTCACAAGTTTTCATTTAGAAAATCTGCAAGCAGTTTGTATGAGGGGGGAAAATGGCAGACATGAATTTTACTTTGAATTTTCTTACAATGGTACATAAATACGAGTTTTGTTAATGTGTACATAGAATTGATGATTTTACAGGACAACAGTTATGAAGGATGATTGAAGGAAGGGACAGATATATAAATTAAGTTCAGTAGAAGATATATTAATTCATACAGAATGTTGATGTGAGTTTGAGGTGTGAGGAGATGTGCACTAAAGTGCTTTTATTCCTCACAAGGTTGGTTGTATATTGTTTAACGTCCCTCTCGAGAATTTCTCACTCGTGTGTAGACGTCACCATTGCCGGTGAAGGGCTCCAAAATTTAGGCCTGTGCTCGGCGCTTACAGCCTTTGAGCAGGGAGGGATCTTTATCATGCCACACCTGCTGTGACACGGGACCTTCGGTTTTGTGGTTTCGTCTGAAGGACCATCCATTTAGTCACCTCTTATGACAAACAAGGGGTACTGAGGACCTAGCTATTCTAACCCGTATCAACATTGGAATCCTCACAAGGAGTTTATGACGTGATATATATGTATTGAGAATTGGTTATACTACATGCATGCATGCTCATGAGGCTGCTCATGACTATCAGGGGGGTGGGGGGGGGGGGGCGCAAGATGGGGTGGGGAGGGGGCACTTATGGAGAATGTGTTATTGACAGTAATTTTTTAGTGTATTAAGTGTATGTTGTTTTTTTTTTTCTTTTAGAAAACATGAATAGATAAGATTGAAGTCATTTGGTCTCCACTTTTGATTTTCGTTAGCATCAGAAAATAGTTGTTTTTTTTTATATTTATAAATGTCGTATTGATCAATATGAATTAGTCCTGTTATTAATGAAAAAGATCAACCTGAGCTTGGAAGTTATATTGGCTGAAGATTAAGGGCATTGTAAACCTGATAAAAGTATTGATTTATTGATTTTATAAATGTTGGTGAATTGTGCCTATAAAGCAGGAAGAAGGTATAGGGACTGAATTTATTTAGTACCATGAAAATGGAATGAGGTCCCTCTATACTCTCATCAGAAATAAGGGCCTCCGTGGCCGAGTGGTTAGAGCATCGCGCTTAAAATCACACGGCCTCTCACCACTGTCGGCACGGGTTCGAATCCTGCTTGCGCCGGTAAATGAGAAAGTTTCCCAGTTTACTTTCGGAAGGTCGGTGGTCTCTTCCCAGGTACATTGTGTCTGGGTTCTTCTTCCACAAATAAAAACTGGGCGCCACCATATAACTGAAAAATTGTTGAGTGTGGCGGAAAACATCAATCAATCAATCTTCAGAAATATTTTTCCTTTATTTAGTGTCATTGCATGGTACCTTGCTTCTTTTGTACTCGATGAAAAATTTTGTAATGTATTTCACAATTACAATCTACAAGTATAAAGAAAATCTATAAAGTGTTGGACGGTATTACTTGTGCAACAGATAACAGAAAAATGCCTCGCCTTTCGGTCTTCAGTGATGCTTAGTAGGCTACAAATCAGGGCTTGAAGCTAACTTTTTATGTCACCAGTCCAGCCGGACTGATGGGGTATAATTTTAACCAGTCCGCAGAAAAAATTACCAGTCCACTAGAGTTTTCCAGAAATAATCAAATATATTTTGTTGATATCATTAAAATGAAATTTAACTCATTATGCCTTAGACAATATTGTAACACTTAAATGTGGAATTTATATTTACGAATCAGATTCGTCCGGTTGGTTAAACAGATCGAAGCATGCCAAATGTGTATGAAATTTCATATTAAGTATATTTTCCAAAATGATGCTTTAGAAAATTAGCCAGTCACAGACTGACGGACATATGTTAATTTCGAGCCCTGCAAATGACCCCTATTGCTCTACAGGTCAGTATATAAGGTCAGGGTCACTCTATCTCCAGCCTTGCTTTATTTTTTGCTGCATTTTATGTAATGTACTATCTGCACAACACTGGTTGACTATATTTTTGGAGAAGACTAAATATCTGCATTGTTCATCAATGATCATGCCATCAGCTCACAATATCTACTGTAATTTATTATAATGGATCTTATCAGGTCCTGAATTGAAATGTCAGGAAGTAGGTCTGCTATTTTTTCACTAGTTTATGATGCACATTTAATTCTGCAGTGTGCCCTGCTGCTCTGGTGTAAATACAGTGTATGTTTTACAAATTACCTTCATTATTAAATATATTCACAGTGTCAATTAACTCCTACACAAACTAAAAAAGTTTTATGTTAAACTGACAGTTACAAATTTTTATAGGCATCAGTACAATTTTTTCTGTCATACTAAATAAAGTGGCATGGTTGATTTTCATCTTGTTCATGCATGCTTTAAGATTAACCTTCAAGCAATGGGGAGAAGGGGGAGGGATGTCGCCATCTTTCACATCACTGGCCATTATACCAAGGAGTGGAAACTGAAACACTTGAGTGGTTGCTATAGTTTTCAGATGCTCCGAGAGTTAGAGGTTTATTTTTTCTGTTGTTCAAAACAATCTCCTTGGTTAGACCCGCCACTTTATCATATATATAATGTCAAAAGCTTCTCATTTTGCCCTGGTTATGATAGATTTTAAGGTGGATTGGTCCTCATGTGACTTATCAATATTAATGGTTGAAAGTTGAAAAACTGTATTAATTTTCACTCAAGATAGTTAAATTTAATTAATAACCAAAGAAAATGTGTTAAATTTAATTAATAACCAAAGAAAATGTGTATGTTGCCACATTTTTAAAGATGTCAGACATACAAAAACAGAATAGAAAATCACATTTTCGTTATACAGAATAGTTAGAATAGATAAAAACTTGTTGAAATGACAAATTTTAAATGTCAACAGTTCAAGAAATCTCCTAATTCATAAATATGTACCGGTATAAATTAATTGTGGAATTGAGGAAATCATGTATAATAGACGTGCAGTAGAAGAAATACCAGCATAGGAGTTATTGCCCTTGACAACATTTTAAAATTATGAATAATTGATTATCTATGAAAAATATAAACTTTTTCAGTATCAATAGTTTACCAGATTTTTTATTTTATGCAATGAATAAAATTCCTTTGAAAGATATATTTCTATCACGAGCAAAGTTTATTTTGATAAAGATTTTTGCAAAAACCTATGACATCACATGTTTGATTTATTGGGGTTTTATGCCATTTTGGCAATATTTCAGCCATTTTACGGCGGTTGACATCACATGAGATCGATCAACCTTAAATTTCATTAATTTACAATTATAAAGCTCACTCATGCATTTCTAATCAAAAGGTCACATTGTACTGGGAAGAGTATTAAGACTAGGATGGAATTGAGATAATCAACATAATTAAATTCAAAATAGATGAACAAGAAGTGACTTTGTGGGATAAAATAGAAGGGTCATTGGGATTATGAGAATTTTTCATGATGTTAGAACATTCTTTGGATGTGTATAACTGTGTAGCTGGACCAGTCACTGTACTTGTTATACAAATCACTCTGTCCTACTGTAGGCTGCCTGTCTTACTGGTGTATACATGTAATACTCATTTCTATCAATTTTGTTGAATATAAATGTGTATGCATGTAGGATACTTGAAGATGGTGTGATATAATCAGACTTAACAACTAAGAGTTTTACATACTGTATATTTTGTTTTCTTTGAATAAACCTTTTGTAAATACAGAGAAAATCAGGCAATACAGAAGTAAAAGTTGTGGACATGAGTGTATCTTATTTGACAATTTTTAACCATTTAACCAAATATCATGTCCCATACAGATAAAAAAAAAGGGGGGGGGGGGGAGAGCAAACAAAATACTCTAACAATTGTGTTACATGATAGAGGCATTTTTATATGATTCCTCAAGTTTAATGTGACTGCTAAAAAAACAAATGACTTGTTGATGTATGAAGTTGTTTATCTAATATTAAAATATCTGACATGTGGAAGTGTAGGTGATGAGATTCTGGTTCTTGATAGGTTTTTTAAAGTGCATATTTGTATTATTGATGGTATGATGTATGCAGATTAAGAGGACAATGTTCATATTGTATTGTTTTTGTGCTTTATGTGATGTAGTCTGTATTTTACCTAATTAAGCAACACAACAGACCTTTGATATGGGTTGTCATTTTTCTCCCCTAATTTTTTTAGTGATAATAGCCCTGTCGATAAGCAGGTGATAAATGAACCTTGTACTGTATAAACGGTTTTTATCTTACTGTAACGAATAACATATTAACAGATCATTTTCTTCAGGTGGTTTTATCGTACTGGTATTCAAGCACTGACAATTTTTTTAATATCTTTTTGCAGTTTTTCCTTGAGTCAGTTGACTTAATTTGAGAAAATCATGGGAAGCTTTGCAGGCCATGCTCTTCCAGGATCATTCTTTATCATTATGTCCTTGTGGTGGATTTTGTCGGTTTTCAATGTACATTTCAAATCTCTGAAACGAAATACCCGATTCAGATCCTCAGTGACTTTTCCGTTTCTCTGCCTCCCAGGAAGACTAAAAGAATGGCCTATGGAGGCTATGCTGAAACTTTTTATGGCCTCTGTTGGATTTTCACTGGAAATTTACACCGGAACAAGTGATGGGAAATTTACAGCCCTTGGTAATGGCCAGCATGCCACAATGTTTTTCTTTTTCGGTATGACTGCAGTGATAGACTTACTATTGTATTTCGAAGTGCCATTACCTAAAGATTTGGATTATGTATCAAATATCATTGCCATTGGAATTGAGGGGCTTCTCTTTAAATTTCATCTTCATGGGCGAACAGAATTAGATGTGTTGTTACATACACTTCTGATTTACACTATTGTCTTAAATGTAGTCGGAACAATTCTAGAGATGAAGTATCGTAACAATATTTTATGTGCTCTTGCCCGGTGCTATGGATTTCTGCTCCAGGGAACTTGGTTTTGGCAAGTCGGATTCATCCTCTACAATCCAAATCCGAACCACACCCCATGGAAGCAGGAGAACCATGATGATTTAATGATTGCAACCATGTTCTATGCATGGCATGTTGCTGCCGATTTTCTTCTCATTTTGTGTATCGGTGGAGTGATGGGCTGTGTTCATCGTAAGTGTGCAAGATATGATGGAGAGGATAAATTTGCCATGAAAAGACTGATTCATACTGGGACTAATGGTCAGACCTTGATCTCAATGCATGATGATAGTGAAAGTGATATAGAATTCCAAAAGCCAGCTTCCAGATAACCCATCCCTGTATTCATGTGTACCCTCTCATGCACACATGCTCTTTTCAGTGTTATACATTGGGACCCCTGCAATTGTATGCTCATTCTGTGTTGTTAACCATGAATGCTAGTTTTGATGTTATAGAGTATATATTATATACAATTATTTGCATATCATTTAGATGTTAAACAAGAGATATTCTTGATCTCCACTACATAAAAATTCAGTGGGTCGATATATGAAGAGCCAGTGTATGAATAGTCATTTTAATGCAGCATATTTAGTTTCCTTTTCTTTTTTTTTCTTGCATGTGGGTTTTTTTTTTAGCTTGTGTTTTCACACTCAGATTGTATATTGTGTCCCATGTCTTTGAAATCCTTTTTTCCTATACCTGTATAGGATAAAATATTCTTTAGATTTGTATTTTTACATATATTTACATGTATATTATAGAACACTTTGCAATTCAACCTATTTGAAGGTCTTTAAGAAGATGTGATCCTGGCTTTTCAGAGGAGTTTTGTGAGCAACCAAGAAACAAAATTTTAAGCTTGTTAAGAGCATGCATGTACTGAGGACTCTCACACATTTTCGTATTATCAAATATTGCCATCTGTCCCTCACAGATTTTTTACTATACCAAAGTCTTATTTACGTATATGATTAACATGTTATTTTCTTTTTAATATTCTAAGGTTTAAGTCATATTTTTCATTAAATTTTACATGATCAGCAGAGCTGGAAATTGACTTTTTTCATGAGCTAATATTTTTTTTTTTTTTTTTTTGGTATCAGTTTCTGCCAAGTAAATACATTTCTAGAGAAATCATCAACTGTACGTACATTAAATTGATTCTTGGATTTAATTTGATGTATGGCAAAGACCAACAGTAGTGTCGAGTCAGATTAGCCTATCTCACTTCAAACAATATTTCAAAGGCTTTCACACAAACAAGAAAAGTAAGGGTGGCTTTTCGGAGAATTGGACCTGAAAGTTTATAGAGCAAACAGAAGTTTGTGCCCCAAGGTTATTTTTCATCTAACATTATTTCATTTTAAATCTGATTGGTAAACAATTCAAAAGTTACAATAGCATTTATTTACATCATAATGGTGTGTTATTGTGAACATTTTCTTCAGTTTTAAATGGTTTTAATCTATTGAAAAATCAGAAATCCAGTATTTAAAAAATTACATTTTCAGCATTTATTGTGTTTACCTGAACATGGCAAGGTGGGGTAACAGCATTATAAGCCCATATCCCTCTGTTGAGATGACTCTATAATACAAGACATGTATCAAGATACTAGATAATGTCTATTAAAATTACGTATGGACACAATTTAGATTCAGAATTTCCCAATATTTCTCTTGTAAAGGACAGACAGGAGTGTTTTTTCATTCCGTTGAATTGAAATTTGATGAATAATCTATCAAAACCAGAAATTTGTTAAAATCTAGCACAATTGTCTAACATTTCCTTTTTTTCATATTTATGGGCTTCATCTCGAATTTTGATTTTTCCTAATTATTATATTTGTCAGCTTTATGTGATGTTATTCCATCCTTTCATCATGTCCTTTATGAAAACTTTCAGAGCCTGGAGTGTCGCTTGTTTCGATGCTGTAAAAGATAAAAGATAAAAGAAAGAAATGAATTCAAAAGTGCATAAAACTTAAACATTACATTAACATGATCAATCAATTCCTGTTAGACACTGGTAGCACCATGCACCTATGACAGCGTAAGATCCAAGATTGTTTTTTGTTTTTCAATATTGTAGTGTCAAGTAAATTCCCTGAGGTCAAAAAAGCAATACAGCTTGATTTTGATTTATGATATTTAAATGTACATACAGTTTTGGCCAAAAGTTTACCTCTCAGAGACTGAATTAATTATCATAATAGTACAGATCACATACATGTACCTTTGTAAGTCTTAAACGTACATTTACAAAATGTGTCCCATTTCAATTTTGTTATAAAATTAAAATTCACAAATTGTGGTCATTCTGATATAAGTACACAGTAGTAAGAACTCTTCATGGCTTATGAAATACAAAAGTTGGTTTAGAATGGTGAAACCTCAATAGCTTTTATAAACAGGAATGTTTTCTTTTATTTAGTTTATTAAGTATATATTGCTATTTTACTATTATTGACATGCTATATTTGTTTTATGCAAAATTTATATCAAGCAAAATAGCATGAACTTAGAAAATATTGGAAATCAAAAATAAAAGATCCATACTTGCCAATGATCCCTTAATAAGGATTTGGGTAGGGGTTATGTTCTATTTTACATAATAACTCTGTGCTCAATATTTGTAAATGTGATGCCCGGTATTTTTAGGTTCAACATTTTTAGGTCACCTGAGTCAATCAGGTGACTATTGCAAATGGTCTGTGGTCGTCCGTCGTGTGTTAACAATAGAACATTTTAAAAATGTTGGTGTGAAGCATCTTTTAGACAAGAGGGATACAAATTTTAAATCTCAGGACTTCTACACTTTGAAGGTGGGGGGGGGGGGGTATCTCTCAAATGCCAACAATTTGAACAATTTTCAAAAAATCTTATTCTAACCACACATATGTGAGGAAAAGTAAATGCATTGCCATGTAGAGCAGGAATGCCAAAATTGTAAACTTTATTCCAGGGTAGAGGTTTTGACTCCAAGGTTGGGCCAAACTTGGTATATCTTGTTTATGTGTAAAACATTTAAATAACGTCTTTTTTAATGCTATTGATACTAAATTGAAACTTTATAGGGACAGTTAGTTCTTTACCAAAATTGCGAATTTTATGATCCAAGTGATAGGGGTTTTGGTACCAGGGTGGGGCCAAAATGGTCTTGATAATTACATGTGTCTGTCAACAATTAAAAATTTTCAACTTCTTTTTGATAACTACTGTTCTTTTCAAATTTGGTGTGAGAAACATAGAGAAGGGAGACATAAATTGTAAATTTCAGGACTTAGGGAAAAACTGCCAAAAATTGACCAATTTTGTAAAGCCTTTTTCTCTATACAACGTACCACACTTGTTTATGAAAACCTAAATGCATAGTCATGTAGAGCAGGAATGCCTACACCAAAATTGTAAATTTCATGATTCTTGCATGGGGTAAAGGTTTTGACTACAGGGCAGGGCCAATTTGGTATACAATGTTTATGTGTAAAACTTTTGATGCTAAGTTGAAACTAAATGGATATTATGATAAATAGAAAGACCAGGTATCCCTCTACCAAAATCATAGATTTCATGTTCCCAGGGTAACCATTAGGGTTTTGGTTCCAGGATGGGGCAGTAGTGATTCTTGTGTCTTTATCATTTGAAAGACTTTAGAATTGTTCTTTAATTTTGCTGATACATGTACTGTATAAAAAGTAAAGGCATATTGATTTAGGAAAAGCAAAAAGGGATGTACCAAAATTGTGAATTTCACAACCCCTAGGTTCTGACTTTAGAGCAGGTCCAAAATAGTCATATAGTGTTTTAAGGTGGGTCCTTAGTCCTGGATTTTTGGGGTTTAGGTAGCATTTTTTTGTTTGGAATCAATAAATTAACATTCAGAGTAATGAAAAAAGGCAAAACAGTTAAGGGTTTCCATATTAATTTTCATTACAAACACCACTAAAGTCATATACCCCGATGTAGATTTTTATGAAATTCATTGGACACAGTTATTTGTTGTTATTTTAATATAAAAACAACAAAATATTTTTTGAATAGCATTTATTTATCGGGAAACATGTCAATAACTAAAACACATGTCATTTTCAATATGTTCATCAAGTTTTAGAATAATATGTGCAAAATTATTGAATTAGCGTTATTCCCCAAAATTTTAAAAAACAAACAAATGTGGATGCATTTTCCTTATAGCATGGTTTACATATCGTAGAGTTACATCTGTTATAGTTATTCATGGGAAAAAATCCATACCTTTCCTTAATAATTTCAAATCTATAGCTTCCAGATTATGTATACCCCCATCAAAAACTGAAGTCTGGCACCATACAGCTGAGCTATTTAAAATCACTCGGGATTAAAATTTTATGTAATTTCATGAAAAGACACAGATAATGATTCCTTATCACCTTGGTAAAATGTTTGTCAAAAATAAAGGAAATCTATCGCATTATGGACTTGATAAATAATTGAATGAAAACAGAATTATTGTCCTTGGATTCAATATTTTGAAACATATCATTGACTATTCAAATATAACTAAGAATTTTGAAATATTTTATGGCAAGTATTTCAACAGTATGAGCTCTTTTGGGGGCATTTGTGTTTTTTAAAAGAACACATCATCTTATTTTAAACTGCTGCTGATTGATCAGAAATTAGCTTGGGTTTGCAGAACAAATTATTGAAAAAAAAATTATTACACATTTCATAGTCTATGGTTCTAGTGATACTTTTAACTAATACTCAGGTGACCTGATAATGTCTTAGGCATTCATCTTAAGCCACGGAGGATTGTCCTCATTTAATAAAAAAAAAATTGTAAACAATACTATTTGTTATAATATACATGTAGTATTCTTGACAATTTTTTGAGGAATAAGTCCCAGTGGTTCAGCTAGTTGGTCCCATTTCACTATGGTGTCGCATTGAAAGCAACAGTCAGGAACAGATTAACCCAAGAACAGTTTGTACCTCATTATAGTCCTCAATAACTAGTAGATTATGTATATATGCATAGGTCCTGTAGTACGAGTATTGTTGATAATGCCTGGTTTTATATTTCCTTGATTTGTGGTCTTGGAATAGTTTCTTATTTGTTTTAGTAGTAGCTGGAGAATCAGACCGTAATGACATGTAGAATCTGCATTAATTAATACATGGATTTATCACTTGCTACAAAATATGTATAAGAGTAGAGGTTTACAAGAATTTTCTGCAGATGTAAAAAGAGCACTGCGACATGCTACATGTACTTAAACCATGATTCATCATATAGTGCTATTGAAAAGATTCGTTATTGTTTTCATGTAAACAATAGGAAAGTCACTCTAATGATTTCTGTTCATTTTCTCACTCATTTTACTACATTTTGATGATGATTTGCTTTGAATTTCAAAACCTTTGATATTCAGCTTTATCATTTCATCAATCAATGTCTTCAGAATATGCATAGTTTAACAATTATCCTATCTTTATATATTACTCATGTTAAAAGATAGGGGGGGGGGGGATTCGAGATTTGAAAAATGAAGATTTTTATATACAGAACAAATTTATATTTAATAAATCTAATACAAAAGGTCAGATGTCATCAGTTGTTTTGTAAACATGTTAAGTTGCATTAATTAGTAGCATATACTACATGTAGCACAATGGAAGTAAGGCTCGTATAGGCTCATGTACAAGTATGTATTTATAATGTGTTGTGTAAATCCTCCGAAACTTCAATATGTATTTTATTTTTATACGCATAATATATTGTATATCAAGTATGTATTGTTTGTTTCTGTTGTTTGGTTGTTGTTTTTTTTTGGGGGGGGGGGTCTTTCTTTTTTTTTCCTTTTTTTTTTTTTAAAGATTTATAAATATAATACTGGCCAAATATATTTGAAATAAAGATAGAAATGAAAGGTGTGTGCACCATTCATTAGCACTAGCATAGAAGTGTTCCCATCAATTTGAGAAACTTTTGTCAATTGTATTTTGAATTTCATCTTGTAAGATAGTGAAATGGAATGCCATACATATTTACTAACAGTGAACATAAAAATGGCTGGTGCACAAATACTGAACATCAGAACCAAGTGTTCAGCTAGACCGGTAATCTCGTAGAGTACATGTACAACTTTGTAAAAATTGAGTATGTAACAGTGCTTAATTTTGTATGGTCAGTAACATTAAAAGTTAGAAATACAGGGATAAACATGGTTGTTTAGTCACAATACTTGATTAATTAATAATTTACATGCAGGATGTACATCTAGTGATTACTCAATGATCGTGTAACACTTAGATGTATTATATTTGTAGAGATGTGATTAGTTTAGTGGGTTTTTTTTTTCTTTTTAAGTTATTTTCTGCATATAGATTTCTTGTTTATGCTGTTTAATTAAACTTTTGAAAAATGCATTCTGAAGTTATATTGTTCATTATTTTGTTCAGAGATTATAGTTCTGTAGTGATAATATGGTACATAATGTATTCTTGCGAAATGAGATTGCTGTGGAATTTGACAGACTCCCAAAAGTAATAGAATTGGAAACTAGTTATACCCCCCGCAACAAGTTGTGGGGGGGTATACTGGAATCGGGTTGTCCGTCTGCCCGTCCATCCGTCTGTCCGTCCATCCGTCTGTAGACGCAATGGTTTCCGGGCTCTAAAACATTATCCTTTCCACCTACTGTCACCATATCATATATATGGACTACCCATGGGATGAAGATGTTCCCTATCGATTTTGGGGTCAAAAGGTCAAAGGTCAAGCACACTGGACATTCAAGTAGCAATATGGTTTCCGGGCTCTAAAGCGTTATCCTTTCCACCTACAGTCACCATTTCATACATATGGACTACCCATGGGATGAAGATGTTCCCTATCGATTTTGGGGTTAAAAGATCAAAGGTCATGTGCACTGGACATCGAAGTAGCAATATGGTTTCCGGGCTCGTTAAAGGTCAAGCGCACTGGACATTGAAGTAGCAATATGGTTTCCGGGCTCTAAAGCGTTATCCTTTCCACCTACAGTCACCATATCATACATATGGACTACCCATGGGATGAAGATGTTCCCTATCGATTTTGGGGTTAAAAGATCAAAGGTCATGTGCACTGGACATCGAAGTAGCAATATGGTTTCCGGGCTCGTCAAAGGTCAAGCGCACTGGACATTGAAGTAGCAATATGGTTTCCGGGCTCTAAAGCATTATCCTTTCCACCTACAGTCACCATATCATACATATGGACTACCCATGGGATGAAGATGTTCCCTATCGATTTTGGGGTTAAAAGGTCAAAGGTCATGCGCACTGGACATCGAAGTAGCAATATGGTTCGGTTTGTCATGCCATTTGTTTTTTACACTCAGAAAAGAGGTAGTTTATACCTATTACCCTTTGGGAGATTGGGGTAAGGGGGGGGGGTATTCTTAGTGAGCATTGCTCACAGTACCTCTTGTTTTTAAGTATGTCATTTGGTATACATCATGAACATTGACAGTGGTCATTGATGACATGTACTGTAAACTACTGAACACTCACAGAGTCATTGATGACATGTACTGTAAACTACTGAACACTCACAGAGTCATTGATGACATGTACTGTAAACTACTGAACACTCACAGAGTCATTGATGACATGTACTGTAAACTATGAACACTGACAGAGGTTGGTGGTATACTGTAAACAAGGTTGGTGGCATACTGTAAACTACTGAACACTCACAGAGTCATTGATGGAATGTACTGTAAACTATGAACACTGACAGAGGTTGGTGGTATACTGTAAACAAGGTTGGTGGCATACTGTAAACTATGAACATTGACAGAGGTTGGTGGCATACTGAGGTCCTAGGTGGTACATTGTAATCTATAGATGCTGACCATGATTCCAGAGTATTTTATAATCCTATTTAGTACTTATATAATTTGATCTAATTCTTATAAAAATAATTCATGAATACTAGTACATTAAGAAAGGTGAAGATAACGAACAGTGATCAATCTCATAATTCCTATAAGCAATACAAAATAGAGAGTTGGGCAAACACGAACCCCTGGATATACCAGTGCCTAGGAGGAGTAAGCATCCCTTGTCGACAGGTCACACTCGCCATGAGTCCTATAGCTTATCAAATTTCTTCGATGTCAAATAAAAGACAAAGGTTGCATTTATGGATAAGGATGATTAACATCATAATGGCTGCCTTCCTTTGGAAACTTGAATGAAAATATAAATATCAGCAAAATATATATATATATATATATGTATGTATTATGTATGTATATTCCTTTTAAATCTAATTGCCTAACCGGGTAGCTCAGTGAGTTAACTGAAGATTAATTGTGGGTTTGAGTCTAGCAGATTTTTTTTTCAGATTACTTTCTACTAAGACTATAATTAACTAAATACGATACATCTGGAAATTTTCATTTTCAAAATATTATTGTACATATTTTCTTCTTTACACCCATATCAGATTTCTCAGATGTGTTATTTCTCAATAAGCAATAAAATGTTAACAGTAAATGTTCACTCGACGTTTAGGTTCCATTATACGTATGCTACATGTACTGGTTGTATATGTGTAGACTCTTGCAATGATCACTGTGAAATTCATGTTCACATGCCATTTATGCAACTATCTACAATTGAAGTACACATTTGTCAAACTTTAGTACACTTGATATTTGAAGAAGGAAAGAAAAAAACCCATCAAAGTTCGCCTTTGAGATTATATACATGTATATTCTGGGAAATGTGCTGAGGCTTAATTATCAAACATTAGATTTCTTTGTGAACCGTTTGTCCTCTCTGGTATCTTTCATCCAATAAATCTGCAGTGTACCCAAAGATAGTCATATTGCATATTTGATTAAAAATGTTTAGTGAGGATATATCACCAAAGGCCACAACAGAAGATATTGCTTTTATCCTAGATTAACACATCCACAGCGAACACCAGATTCATGCGAACACCAGAATACGTTTTCATGATGCATGTACAACTTTACATTAATCTCGTGGATACCTTTATTATTTCATGACACCTTGATTACTCGGACTAGTTGTGTGTTTTAATCTGTAATAAAATCTTTCGTACCGGATGAATCTTCATGCTTTATTGATATGACTATAGTCGTGTGTTTTAATCTATAATAAAATATGAATCTCCATGCTTTATTGATATGGCTTGTCGGGAAGATTCCAAATACAATTTGAGATAGGTTGGTATCAGGCAAAATTGATTCCTTTTCTTTACTAATTTATTTTCAGGTACATGTAGACTCGTATGATTTCTAACGTTCCCAATTATTTTCCTAATTTTTCGGTTCGGTAATTTAATGGTGGTTTGATAAGGTCAAGTCTTGCAGGAGGTGAGAGAAGGTTATATCATTTGATCTAACAGCCTCTCCACTTAACCCACGGACTGAAGATTGAGTGACTTTAATGCTGATTTGACCGATATTTCACACACATTTTGGCTTTGGTGGGGAAAATAAAGTTGTAAACTGGTTTTGATGTCTTGAGTTGTGGTCTTTAACACGTGATTGGGATGCCCCTCCCTACAAATTACTAGAACGGAAAAACGATCTCTGCATCCTTCGATACGTTTGGATTTATAAATTCCTTCCACTACAACGCAACACATTACACCAATGAACCGGAGGTACTTTATGAGTACGGAAATAATTACAAGGGAGACGGGAAAGGACGATAGAGAAAAGGAAAGAGATGCATATATTATAAGACACCAACAGAAGGAAGAAAGGCGGGGTTAAAAGGGGCTGTAGAAATCAAGGGGATGAGCAAAATACATGGAACAATGAATTAACAATTGCCCTGCTGAAAGAAAGGGGGAAAAAAGCCTGGATGATCCATTTCAATCTTTGCAACAGGTGCAAAATAATATCTAGTAGATACCTCATTAACACCTGGACACACATTTCTATTTTCATCCTATAATGTTCAAGCGTGCGATCATGTAATGATCGATTTTTTATTCAGCAATAAAACATTCATTAAGATGATTACTTCAGGGAAAAGGAGAATTACCATTCAGGCAAAGTAATGTTCAACGCTTTCTCTCCCATTAACTTCAACAATAAACAGGGCTTTAATCTCTCTCTCTCTCTCTCTCTCTCTCTCTCTCTCTCTCTCTCTCTCGATCACCTTTTCCTTTATTATGTGTACTGGTCTTGTACAGGTATTGTCCTTTATTTCCTTAATACATATTGCACGGTAAAGAAATTTTAAAAAAAAAACTGATCCTGAAAAACATTCCGATTCTTTGATTTAGATGACCATCACCTTTGTTTTCATGTTGTATTTTTCTATACCCTCTGTATTTTATTGAAATGTAATAAATAAATATTCTACTTCGAACATATCATACTCTACTTGATCCGGAGGTCAGTAAACTAATCATGGGGTGAAAAGTTTACACATCGCCCTCGCCCCTCCCTCCAAACAATCAATAATTTCGTTTTATGTTACAAATTGTGCCTGGACACCTTTAGTAAATAATGAAGTTCTCAGGATCCCCGCTGGCAGTCAATATCGATATGTTCTTTATTGTAGGAATGCTAGTGTACACCGCATACAGTCAACTCGTGGCTAGAAAAGATAGAAATCTGTCCAATATCAGTAACTATGGTGATTCATAGTTATCAAACATTCATTGTTATCAAACATTCATCAATAATAAACATTCATCATTATCAAACATTTACCGTTATCAAACATTCATCAATGTCAAACATTCATCATTATCAAATATTCATCATTGTCAAACATTCATCAATAATAAACATTCATCATTATCAAACATTCATCATTATCAAACATTCATCATTATCAAATATTCATCATTATCAAACATTCATCAATAATAAACATTCATCATTATCAAACATTCATCATTATCAAACATTCATCATTATCAATTATCAAACATTCATCATTATCAAACATTCATCATTATCAAACATTCATCATTATCAAATATTCATCATTATCAAATATTCATCATTATCAAACTTTCATCATTATCAAACATTCATCATTATCAAACATTCATCATTATCAAACATTCATCATTATCAAACATTCATCATTATCAAACATTCATTATTATCAAACATTCATCAATAATAAACATTCATCATTATCAAACATTCATCATTATCAAATATTCATCATTATCAAATATTCATCATTATCAAACATTCATCAATAATAAACATTCATCATTATCAAACATTCATCATTACCAAACATTCATCGTTATCAAACATTCATCATTATCAAACATTCACCGTTATCAAACATTCATCATTATCAAACATTCATCATTATCAAACTTTCATCAATAATAAACATTCATCATTATCAAACATTCATCATTATCAAACATTCATCGTTATCAAACATTCATCATTATCAAACATTCATCATTATCAAACATTCATCATTATCAAACATTCATCGTTATCAAACATTCATCATTATCAAACATTCACCGTTATCAAACATTCATCATTATCAAACATTCATCATTATCAAACTTTCATCAATAATAAACATTCATCATTATCAAACATTCATCATTATCAAACATTCATCATTATCAAACATTCATCATTATCAAACATTCATCATTATCAAACATTCATCATTATCAAACATTCATCAATAATAAACATTCATAGTTATCAAACATTCATCGTTATCAAACATTCATCAATAATAAACATTCATCATTATCAAACATTCATCATTATCAAACATTCATCAATAATAAACATTCATCATTATCAAACATTCATCATTATCAAACATTCATCATTATCAAACATTCATCAATAATAAACATTCATCATTATCAAACATTCATAGTTATCAAACATTCATCATTATCAAACATTCATCATTATCAAACATTCATCGTTATCAAACATTCATCAATAATAAACATTCATCATTATCAAACATTCATCGTTATCAAACATTCATCATTATCAAACATTCATCATTATCAAACATTCATCAATAATAAACATTCATCGTTATCAAACATTCATCATTATCAAACATTCATCATTATCAAACATTCATCATTATCAAACATTCATCATTATCAAACATTCATCAATAATAAACATTCATAGTTATCAAACATTCATTGTTATCAAACGTTCATCAATAATAAACATTCATCATTATCAAACATTTACCGTTATCAAACATTCATCATTATCAAACATTCATCATTATCAAACTTTCATCAATAATAAACATTCATAGTTATCAAACATTCATCGTTATCAAACATTCATCGTTATCAAACATTCATCATTATCAATTATCAAACATTCATCATTACCAAACATTCATCATTATCAAATATTCATAATTATCAAACATTCATCATTAAAAGGGATTTGTCTCCGATGTCTACATTATGAATATTGTTGTTTACTTAGATATTATTGTTATTTAGAAATTGTTGTTAGATATTGTTGTTATTTAGATATTGTTGTTATTTAGATATTGTTGTTATTTAGATATTGTTGTTATTTAGATATTGTTGTTATTAAGATATTGTTATTATTTAGATATTGTTGTTATCTAGATATTGTTGTTATTTAGATATTGTTGTTATTTAGATATTGTTGTTATTAAGATATTGTTATTATTTAGATATTGTTGTTATCTAGATATTGTTGTTATTTAGATATTTTTGTTATTTAGATATTGTTGTTATCTAGATATTGTTGTTATTTAGATATTGTTGTTATTTAGATATTGTTATTTACATATTGTTGTTATCTAGATATTGTTGTTATTTAGATATTGTTATTTAGATATTGTTGTTATTTAGATATTGTTGTTATTTAAATATTGTTGTTATCTAGATATTGTTGTTATTTAGATATTGTTATTTAGATATTGTTGTTATTTAGATATTGTTGTTATTTAGATATTGTTGTTATTTAAATATTGTTGTTATTAACTCACCTGAACCAAAGGTTCAAGTGAGCTTTTCTGATCACTTTTTGTCCGTCGTCTGTCTGTTTGTCTGTCCGTCTGTCTGTCTGTCTGTCCGTCTGTCTGTCTGTCTGTCCGTCTGTCTGTTAAACTTTTCACATTTTCGACTTCTTCTCCAGAGCCACTAGACCAATTTCAACCAAACATGGCCAAAAGCATCCTTGGGTGAAGGGCTTTCGAGTTTGTTCAAATGAAGGACCATGTCCCTTTCAAAGAGGAGATAATCACTAAAATGCAAAAATAGGGTGGGGTCATTTAAAAATCTTCTTCTCAATAACCACTGAGCCAGAAAAGCTGATTTTTACATGAAAACTTTCTGACATAGAGCAGATTCAAGTTTGTTCAAATCATGACCCCCGTGATAAGATGGGGCCACAAGGGGGGATCAAAGTTTTACACACAAATATATAGGGAAAAACTTTAAAAATCTTCTTCTCAAAAACCACTAAGCCAGAAAAGCTGAGATTTACATGAAAGCTTCCTGACATAATGCAGATTCAAGTTTGTTCAAATCATGGGCCCCTGGGGTTGGATGGGGCCACAATAGGGGATCAAAGTTTTACATACAAATATATAGGAAAAATCTTTAAAAATCTTCTTCTCAAGAACCATTAAGCCAGAAAAGCTGATTTTTACATGAAAACTTTCTGACATAGTGCAGATTCAAGTTTGTTCAAATCATGGCCTCCGGGGATAGGATGGGGCCACAAGGGGGGATCAAAGTTTTACATACAAATATATAGGAAAAAACTTTTAAAATCTTCTTCTCAAGAACCACTAAGCCAGAAAAGCTGATTTTTACATGAAAACTTTCTGACATAATGCAGATTCAAGTTTGTTCAAATCATGGCCCCCGGGGGTAGGATGGGGCCACAAGTGGGATCAAAGTTTTACATACAAATATATAGTTAAAATCTTTTTCTCAATTACCACCGAGTCAGAAAAGCTGATATTTACAAGAAAACTTTCTGACATTATGCAGATTCAAGTTTGTTCAAATCATGCCCCCCCCCGGGGGGGGGTAGGATGGGGCCACAAGTGGGGGGGGGGTCAAAGTTTTACATACAAATATAGGAAAAAGCTTTAAAAATCTTCTCAAGAACCATTGGGCCAAAGAAGTTGACATTTACATGAAAGCTTTCTGACATAGTGTAGATTCAAGTTTGCAAAGGGTAGTCTGGGCTGTAATAAGGACTAAGGTTTTACATGCAAATATATATTGAAAGTCTTCAGATATGGGCCAAGGTGACTTAGGTGAGCGATATGGCCCATGGGCCTCTTGTTTAGATATTGTTGTTATCGAGATATTGTTGTTATTTAGATATTGTTATTATTTAGATCTTGCTGTTATTTAGATATTGTTGTTTAGATATTGTTGTTGTCTGGAAATTGTTGTTATTTAGATATTGTTGTTATCTAGATATTGTTGTTATCTAGATATTGTTGTTATCTAGATATTGTTGTTATTTAGATATTGTTGTTAATTAGATATTATTGTTATATAGCTTTTGTTATTATTTAGATAATGTTATTCTTTAGCTATTGTTATTATTTAGATCTTGCTGTTATTTAGATATTGTTATTAATTAGATCTTGCTGTTATTTAGATATTGTTGTTATATAGCTATTGCTATTATTTAGATATTGTTATTTAGATATTGTTGTTATTTAGATATTGTTATCTAGAAATTGTTGTTATTTAGATGTTGTTATTTAGATATTTTTATTTAGATATTGTTATTTAGATATCATTGTTATTTAAATATCGTTGTTATTTAGATATTGTTGTTATTTAGATATTGTTATTTAGATATCATTGTTATTTAGATATTGTTATCTAGAAATTATTGTTATTTTGATGTTGTTATTTAGATATTTTTATTTAGATAATTTATTTAGATATCATTGTTATTTAGATTATGTTATTTAGATATCGTTGTTATTTAGATATTGATGTTATTTAGATATCGTTGTTATTTAGATATTGTTATCTAGCTATTGTTATTTTTTAGATATTGCTGTTTTTTAGATATTGTTATCTAGAAATTGTTGTTATTTAGATGTTGTTATTTAGATATTTTTATTTAGATATTGTTATTTAGATATCATTGTTATTCAGATATTGTTATTTAAATATCATTGTTATTTAGATATTGTTATTTAGATATCGTTGTTATTTAGATATTGTTGTTATTTAGATATTGTTATTTAAATATCATTGTTATTCAGATATTGTTATTTAGATATCATTGTTATTTAGATTTCATTGTTATTTAGATATTGTTATTTAAATATCATTGTTATTTAGATATTGTTGTTATTTAGATATTGTTGTTATTTAGATATCGTTGTTATTTATTTACTATTGTTATATAGGATCGTTTCGAGCTTTTTGCGATCGCAAGTGGGCTCCCATGTCACGAATAGCGGATAAATTGCTAGGATCTGGCTTGAGGCCATCTGCGGACAAAACGTGTCCAAAATAAAGAACCTCGATGAGCCAATCGGTGAGATTATCTGGGTTGAGTTTGACCCCTTTTTCGTAGGATCGCGTCAAGATTTGTGGAGGCTCTCGTCATGCTTCTCACGCGTTTTGCCATAAATGACGAGCCAAGCGTTGTGACACCCTGTAAACTCTCGTAGATCTCGTCGATTTTGCGCTGAAACTCGTCTTGATCTGACCTGATGTCAATGGCAAATGCCAATTTGACCACAAAGATCCTTATTTAGGCATCCTTGAATACCTAAACACTCCGTTGGAAGGCGACACTTCCCCGGCACAAGCTCTGATGAGTCGACGACTTCGTCCCGTCAACTCATAGTCAACTTCAGCCAAAACTCGTGCATCATAAACAATACCACAGTCAGCTAGTTCATAGTCGAGAAAAACAAGCTACATACTATTCGCGACAGTCTACACCACTTAAGTACCTCGAGAAGGGAGAAATCGTCAGAATCAAGGGAGAAATCGTCAGAATCAAGGGAGAAATCGTCAGAATTAAGAAACAGGGTATTTGGGTTCCGTCGACAGTAACAAAACAAGTTGATCCTTGACCTTACACTGTAGAGACCACCGATGGTCGTGGCTACCGCAGGAATCGCCTTGACTTGATCAAGTTCCGTGAAGCCACTTTACTGGAATTCGATCCACCGACGTCTTGAGCCACCAACATCAATCCGCCACTCCGTTAGATAATCTTCAGTCCAGACCTCATCTCTGATAACCAATTCTAGCAACCTGGGAAATGTGTCTACTCCTTGTCCAAAACCTGAAACAGTTAGAGCCCCTTTTGCTACCCCTAAGTCAGAACCTTACGTGGTCGTGTGGTCAAACCTCGCACTATCTTTTCTCTGTAGTTATGTCAAATTATGTATTTATATGTATGCTGATATGCTGGTGATGATTTCAATATGACTCATTCATTTAAAAGAAGGGAGATGTAATATCTATATTATCTTTTGACACTCACCCTTATGCGTCATTATACATTTTGAAGAATTTTACAGCAAGAGCCATGCATGTGCAAAAGAAGCACCAAAACGTTTTATTACCGCTTAGATGAAAAAATAGTAAATAAAGAAGTTCACTAGAGGTGACAAATTTGTCCTTCGCACACAAATGACAAGTCTCCAACATACAACTTGGATAACGATTTATATATACATCACATGTATTCATTTTTGCAGGGTATGGGGTCAGTTGGTGATGGCAAGAGCGTATATGAAGATTATTTTGCAGTTAGACATATATTGGTTGTCTTGTCATGTAATCTTATACACACATGTCTCCTAAATGGAAAAACTGTCTTCAAGCAGGGGGTATGTATACTTCTTAGCCTGGTGGATATTTCTCATGTGATTGTTGAAGACAGACGTGATGGAAATAATACAGACTTGAGGCTTAGTATTTTCGTGTCGTCTTTCTTCGTGTTTCTACAGATATACACTATAATTGCCTTTTGAATTTCTTTCCACATGTGTTGCATTCGTGTATTTCGTTTCTTGTTTCGTGTGATGTGGCTTTTGAAAGTGACGACTCGTGTCTGCATGACTTTGGACAAACATGTCACTTTTTTCTGGTATGTTTGGGATTTCCTTCCAGTGATCAATTACCTGTAGGTCTTCCATAAGGCAGGAGGGTAGACCTATAAAAACCAAGGATGGGGAAGAATCTAATCACACACACAAGTGCGATTGCTTTTAAATTCCAGACAAGCTTTCTCATACTTTTGTACGTTTTGTCGTTGCTGATAATTCCTCAGTTTGAAAGAAGGAAAAACATGGCAGCTAATATGACGTCACAATGCACTGTTTACATCGACTGCGTTATTTTTCCCTTTTATGTGAATGGGCGGATTAAATGTCTCAAGTCGTGATGCAAATCATTCATATGATTTTAATTCATGTTTAGAAAATGATGAGGAGGTTGAACCTTGTAATAAATAAATATATTTCTTCTCTGTATGCCATGGTTGTACCACTATCTCAGGTGTCTATCATTACTGTACATACATCATTCTAAAGCTCTCTAGCACCTTGGTGATTTGATGACATATTCCATTAGTTTCGTCTAAATATGGTATGGTGTATAGAAATTATACTCGGCTCTAAGAATCTAGCTTCAAGAGTTTTGCGAAAAAGAATTCTATTGTTAAACAACAACTATGTATCTTTTTCTTTCCCATACTTGGGTAACATGTGAAACGTTTACTGATAAAAATTGCAGTTGACTTTTACTTTAACTCACGTGGTTTTCACTCGCATGAATGCGTATTCAACCTGTAGAAATTTTTTTTTTTTTTTTGTCTTTTGAAAACGCAATTCAATGCAATTTCTTCGCTCAAACCATGTTAGACGGTACATAGGGTACAATAAATATAATACATGCAAGAAAAATCGTCAGAGTCATATATGGAACAATACAATTTTAAATAGATGTAGAAATCTCTAATGATATTGGTCTTTAATCATTGTATAACCTTGTGAAAGAGAAAACAAAACATAACAAATGTTTTAAAGGATAAATGTGAGTCGAGAATCAACATTATGGTCGAAACCATACTTACATTGGCTGGAATTCAAATTGTACGTGTAACCCGGAACCAACATTTTTCAGCGTGTTGAGCGGAAAGCGAAACTACCCTGAACCAAAATCAAAACACACTGGCGTGAAGCATCGCAGTTCATATACCCTTATGTATTTTCAAAAAGGAAATTTATTTTTTAAATGTCAGCATGACGTTACAGATACACTTGTACAGATGATGCTGAGGTACATATGTTTCTTCAATAAAAATGGAACATGAAAATATTATATCTTGTACTCAGTGATCCTAAACATTACTTTGTTACGAATCACTCTGATTCTATGCACGAATACTCTGAAGTTGATATAAAAAAAAAAAAGATGCTGGAGTTCCTCATTGACACTATTTCAAGTCTTCCAACAGTCTATTAGAATTCCCATGGGCACACATTGCGCTCCATTGTTAGCTTATCTGTTTTTGCATTCGTGTAAGGCAGAATTTATTCTAAAGCTTCTATATGAGTAAAAAAAAAAACATTGCTCTGACCTTCAATTCGGCATTTATATATATCAACGACATTTATTTATTAACAATACTTGTTCTCATTCATATATCGATTCGATATATCCCAGTGAACTCGAAATATAAGACACCTTATAGGGTTTCCCATCTGGTCCATATTTTGATATCAATGGCAAACTAAAAATACAACTTTAGGATAAACGAGATGACTTCAGCATCGTCAAATTCCCATATCTGTATCAAACATTACATTACCATCTGTATATGGTGTTTACGTCTCCCAACTGATTCGATACAAGAGAGCATGTTCTGCGTATGATTAATTTTGAAACCAAGATTTCTGACAAATAAGTTGATGTTAAGAAGTTTCCACAGTCTCGTTTAAAGTCAAATTTTCGCAAAATCTATGCTCGTTATGATAGTATAATTTGCAAATACAAGATATAGTTGGATCGAATGCTGTCTGACATGTTTCATACCAATTCTCAGTTCGTTTACCTGATCAAGATATAGGACTCACGGCGGGTATGGACGGTCACCAGTGATTGCCCACCAATCCCATCTCTGGTATGACGAGGGGTTTTTGTTTGTCCCTCTCTTAATTTTGTATTCTTTATATGATTGATGAGATTGATCACTGTTGGTTATCTGTATACTTGTAGTGTGTGATATTTGGTCTTCAATTGTAATTATCACGGGGTTCTCGGCTGTTTCTGAACCTCCACAGGAAAAGGAGGAGGTAATCCTGTTTCTCCCGATGTGTCAATAGCTTGGTATCTATGATATAACCATCGTTTGCAGAATGCTCAGCTGGTATGTTAAAGGAAGTACTTGATGAGTTAAGCGTACATACACAACTTTACAAGACGCCACTGATGACAGGGATAGAAAGCATATTTATGTAAGGTGCATGTAAAGAAATGTTACAGTAAATGTACAAGTTACGCATGCTCAATAATGAATTTAATCCATGAATTTGTCTAAAACAAAAACCAATATTTATCACATACCGACATAAATGATTTATCAGTAATGAGATAAATGTACAGATAATTAATTGTATTTCCCAACATATTAATTGAGAAGAACGTGGACGGAAATGACACAAATAGGTTATAAGAGATCCTTGATACTCTTTAGTCAGTGTCCCATGCATAAATAAAGATCCGTACGTTTGCGAATCTAATAGTACAAAACTATTGTCCCGTTCTAGGTATGGGGTCATGAAGGAAAGAAAACTAAGTCTACTAGCCCAAAACTTGTTAATTTGGCATTTTAAAATGAATTTTCTTGATTAATCAAATATAAAACCTCATTCACTAATGTGACACCGCCCTGTCAGTAGGGGTGCTTGGTGTGAACAAACTTGTACACTATATGATAGCGTTTGATTTGATAGACTGTAAAAGTAAGGACGACAGAAGACGAACAAATTTTGATGAGAAAGATTTGAGTAGATTCAATATTAGCAGGAAGAAATTACAAAAATGTAAACACCATCATCAGCAAACTTGATCATTAGAACACTAAAAACAGCATATTTGTTACTACTAGAAAGGAAGTGATACCCTAGCGTCCTTAGGTATATCCCGATATAAAGAGCAAATATTCACATTAACTCTGTATTGAAAAATGAAATAAGAAAAATAGAAATTATTTAGACACTATATGTCCCCGTGAGGTAATACTGAAAAGGGTAACATTAAATTTCTATAATGATAGTAAAAATTGGGGATACCAGGGTATCAAATATGAGGCTGTCACAACAAGGGTTCACGGGATATTGAGCGGGCAATATTCTTATGTTTAGTGTACTAGTAATTTGGCCTTTGACCTTGTCACCTCAAAATCAATAGAGGTCATTATCACCATAGTATGCATCATTGTATCAAGTTTGATGTCTGCCAAGCAAAGAATTCCCAAGATATTGAGTGGGAAAGTATCTGCTTCTGTCCAGAGCACATTAATTTTGACGTGTGTCTTTGTGAACTCTAAATTAATCGAAATCATATATTTTTAGTGTAAACCAGTGTACCAACTTTGATGTTTATCAATCAAAGCGTTTACAAGATATTGAGTGAACAATATTGTTTATGTCCAAAGAAGTTTGATCTTTGACATTGTCACCCTAAAATCAATAGAAGTCATCCAATCCTTACACTGTACTAGTGTACCAAGATTCATGTTGTCAAGCAAAGGGTTCTCGGGATATTGAGTAGACAATTTATTGAAGAGATATGGACACAATTTGAGACGAAAATTTTCAAATTTTATTTTTAATGTTTAGAATGCTTAACTAAGGTATTACTAATGATCAGCAAAAATTTGAATGTCATCATCAAAAGATCAGATCAGTAAAGTTAGCTAATTCTAATCAGCTACTTAAACAGAGAAAAGTTAGCTACAAGTAACTGGCTACTTAAACAGAGAAAAGTTAGCTACTAGTAACTAGCTACTTAAACAGAAAAAAGTTAGCTACAAGTATATGGCTACTTAAACAGAGAAAGTTAGCTACTAGTAAACAACTACTTAAACAGAGAAAAGTTAGCTACTAGTAAACAGCTACTTAAACAGAGAAAAGTTAGCTACTAGTAAATAGCTAATTAAACAGAGAAAAGTTAGCTACTAGTAAACAGCTACTTAAACAGAGAAAAGTTAGCTACTAGTAAACAGCTACTTAAACAGAGAAAAGTTAGCTACTAGTAAACAGCTAATTAAACAGAGAAAAGTTAGCTACTAGTAAACAGCTACTTAAACAGAGAAAAGTTAGCTACTAGTAAACAGCTACTTAAACAGAGAAAAGTTAGCTACTAGTAAATAGCTACTTAAACAGAGAAAAGTTACCTACTAGTAAACAGCTACTTAAACAGAGAAAAGTTAGCTACTAGTAACTGGCTACTTAAACAGAGAAAAGTTAGCTACTAGTAAACAGCTACTTAAACAGAGAAAAGTTAGCTACAAGTAACTGGCTACTTAAACAGAGAAAAGTTAGCTACTAGTAACTAGCTACTTAAACAGAAAAAAGTTAGCTACAAGTATCTGGCTACTTAAACAGAGAAAGTTAGCTACTAGTAAACAACTACTTAAACAGAGAAAAGTTAGCTACTAGTAAACGGCTGCTTAAACAGAGAAAAGTTAGCTACTAGTAAACAGCTACTTAAACAGAGAAAAGTTAGATACTAGTAAACAGCTACTTAAACAGAGAAAAGTTAGCTACTAGTAAACAGCTACTTAAACAGAGAAAAGTTAGCTACTAGTAAACAACTACTTAAACAGAGAAAAGTTAGCTACTAGTAAACAGCTACTTAAACAGAGAAAAGTTAGCTACTAGTAAACAGCTACTTAAAAAAAGAAAAGTTAGCTACTAGTAAACAGCTACTTAAACAGAGAAAAGTTAGCTACTAGTAAACAACTACTTAAACAGAGAAAAGTTATCTACTAGTAAACGGCTACTTAAACAGAGAAAAGTTAGCTACTAGTAAACAACTACTTAAAAAGAGAAAAGTTAGCTACTAGTAAACAGCTAATTAAACAGAGAAAAGTTACCTACTAGTAAACTGGTACTTAAACAGAGAAAAGATAGCTACTAGTAAACAGCTACTTAAACAGAGAAAAGTTAGCTACTAGTAAACAACTACTTAAACAGAGAAAAGTTAGCTACTAGTAAACAGCTACTTAAACAGAGAAAAGTTAGCTACTAGTAACTGGCTACTTAAACAGAAAAAATGTTAGCTACTAGTAAACAGCTACTTAAACAGAGAAAAGTTACCTACTAGTAAAAAGCTACTTAAACAGAGAAAAGTTAGCTACTAGTAAACAGCTACTTAAAAATAATAATGGCTATATAACGTGTATATCAGACCATATTTACGGATAATGAATGTTTGACTGGATATGTTTTCGCATGTAGTTCTAGAATAAAGTTTCCGGACAAAAGATAAAATGAGTGATTATTGTTTGGACATGTTTATAATATCATCATCATCATCATCATCATCAGGCGTTACCCAGAAATCCGGGCTAGCTAACTACACGAAAAGGGTTACTGTTTTAATATCATCATTGACAAGGTTTATTTAAATTACGAGGAATCATTTTCATACCAAATTTCGTCATACTATCGACGGGACGTAACTCAAAGAAATAATATTTCGACACTCCAAGGATCATGCTGTATTTTACCAGGCCACGAGGTTATAAAACTTTTAATAATATTTCGACACTCCAAGGATCATGCTGTATTTTACCAGGCCACGAAGTTATAAAACTTTTAATAATATTTCGACACTCCAAGGATCATGCTGTATTTTACCAGGCCAGGAGGTTAGAAAACTTTTTGAGCACGTTTTCATACTCAAACTCTGTGCTTTAAATCGTACTCATACACAAAATTGGAGGTTATAAAACTTTTATAAAATCATTCTCACACTCAAATGGAGTACATGCTCAAGAATGTTCGACATTGTTTCGATTGATTGACTGTATCTTGTTTAACGTCCCTCTCGAGAATTTTTCACTTATATGGAGACGTCCATGTTTCGAAGCTTGCTCAGGTTTGTACTCAAAACAAACATGACTGAGTTTGAGTATGAGTACAACAAAAGTTTTATAACCTTCAGGCCTCCTACTTAGCAATTGCAGTGCAAAATACGAATAAAATCTCCAGCTGATGACTGTAAAACTTAAGTGCATGGGTATTTACACTATATATAGAAATATTCATTTCATGATAAGGAAAGTGAATTGTAAATCTGAAAATGAGCTTATAAGTTAATTGTCATGGGGAGAATCATTATCTTATCAGTGTGCATCTACTTGTCCTTTTCAAGAAGAAAAAAACCGATTTCCGTTGATATTTATAAATACCTGTCTGCTTGTACTAAATAAAAACATCACACCCTTTAAAGAATAAAATAGGTCATTTATTACATATACAATAAATGACAGTAAATGGAACACAAACTAGGATTCAAATATAAGTAAAAGTTACATACAAGTAAAATGTACAGACAATGTATAATGACAAATTGCCACATCTCAAAATTAGCATCTGAGAACAAAAAATGTGTCATCTGACATTATTATGACTAGTGAAAAATTATGGTATATTTGGCATATAAAAAATAGACTCAAACATATGTACAACTTCGAAAAGGTCAGAAAAGGGGGCGTTAAAAGGCCATGTTAACATGCCAGACAATATTTGTAGAAAAGGAATACATGAGACAGAGATATACAAATATAAGCTTGTTTGTTAACGCCCCCATCATCAATATTAACGATATAATTAATTCAGGGTTATATATAGGAAAAGGAGCGATTTATCATCTCAAAATCATAATTTTCCAGATAGCGTGGCTATTAACTTTCAAATCTCTATTTTGAAAATGTCAAATAGATGCAAAATTGTCTATAAATTCCAAGTTTTCTTGAAAATCTTAAGCGTTTTCATCAACAATTTTTAAAAAGGAAATATTACTGTTTGCTATCTCAGCATTTTCACCTTTTCATTCATACCTAGTGATCAGCCATTCATAAAATTACTTTGTTAAACACCACTCTGATTCTACTCTGAAGTTGATGGCAAAAAGATGCTGAAGTCACTCGTTGACAATATCTTTGTAGTCTTTGGTTATCTGGTCTTCCAATAGTCTGTTGGAATTCCCATTGGCATGAATTGTGCTCCTTTGTTGGCTGGCGTCTTTCTATATTCTTATGAGGCAGAATTTATTCGAAAGCTTCTAAATGAAAAGAAAAAAATCTCTTGCTGTCGCCTTCAACTCGATATTTATCTATTAATAATAAACATTTTCATTCATATATCGATTCTATATATCCCAGTGAACTCGAAATAAAAGACACCACAGATTCTTCCACATCTGCTTCGTACTTAGATATTTTATTGATCACAGATGTTAAACGGCAAACTAACAACTCAACTTTATGACAAATGCGATAACTTCAGCTTCTCCATCGTTAATTTCCCATATCTATGTAGCCATATTCCATTGTCACCTGCATATGGTGTTTATGTCTCTCAACTGATTCGATACGTAAGAGCTTGTTCTGCGTATGATCAGTTTTTAAATCGAGACAGGCCAATGACAAACAAGTTGATGTTACAGGGGTCTGAACAGTTTTGCTTAAAGTCAGCATTTCACACATTCTATGGTTTTTATAACGATCTACTTTGCCAATGCAACCTGTCGTTGAATGAAATGCTGTCTGACGTGTTTCATGCCGATTGTTAAGTAGTATTTCACACCTTGATTTTGACTACAGATTATTCTGTTTATCTTAGCAAGGTATAGGGCTCATGACGGGTGTGACCGGTCGACAGGGGATGTTTACTCCTCTTAAGTACCTGATCCCACCTCTGGAATGTCCAGAGTAGGTCCAGACCTTTGTAGATGCCAAAGCTTAAGGAATCAGCTACATGTACTTACCCTTGAATTTCAAGTTTTTCGTAAAAACTTTAGGGAGCTGCGAGTTTGTATAAACTTTATGATTAAGTTAGGCCGATTCACATGGCACCTGTGTGTTTGTATAAGATACATGATTAAGTTAGGCCGATTCACATGGCACCTGTGTGTTTGTATAAGATACATGATTAAGTTAGGCCTACAGTTCTGAAATAATCTTGTATCTAAAACGAACACGCAGCTCCTTAATGATTTTACGTAAAACGTTCAGAGTACCCTGCATCAAAATGTATAAGTTGCTGATTCCCTTATGCGTACGTGATATCTGAAAATTGATTGCATACAACTGTACAAAGATACCTAATATCACTCCCTGATATGTGTATAGCACTGCATTGTTCATACATTTAATATAAACTCGCAGCTCCTTCATAAAAAACTTTTTTTTCATCAAAATGTATAAATATCTGACCTCTTTATGTCCCTCATTGTCAGGTGTATACCCCCGAAGAGATCATATATTTCATCCAAAGAGTGTCAGGAAAAGTTGAAATGTAAGGATACATTCCATCTAAATGTATAAGTAGCTGATTTTCTGAAGTGTGATTCTAGGATCTGAAAATGAATTGATATCTGAAGATTGATAGAATATTGAGATATTAAAATCACTCCTCTGAATTTTTTTTCCGCCAATGTAAACACTCAGCTACTTGAAATTTTTAAAGGACATTTTAAAGTTAAAAGTTTATTTCATCAAAACTGGGAATTGGGCATGATATCTGAAAAGTGATGGCATATTGAGATATTAAAATCACTCCTCTTTGTGTGTATAACCCTGAATTAAATATTTCGTTAATGTAAACACAAATTTCTTTCTTGAAACCATAATAAGTATATGCGCAAGTTTTTTAAGGTTTTCTCTATAATCACGTACGTGCATAAGCTCATTTTCAGAATTAAGATTCACTAGTCTTCCTGATTTTAACATAAATTTCTCTATAAATAGTAAATACCCATCTACTCAAAGTACGGCACTCAGCTTGAAATTATGTTCATATTTTGTATTGCAAAGGTTAAGTACCTGGCAAAATCAAGCATGATGTTTGGAATTTTAGAGCATATTCTGATATAAAATAACTCCTCGCCATCGAAATAAACCTGATCGATTATGATATTCAAACCCAGTAACATATTCTTTTTGTAGCTAGCTATCGGTAGTTAAAGCCTTGAATGTATATAGCACCTCCGCGGTAAAACGTTCGCCCCGCATGTGGAAGGTCGGGGTTCGAATACCGGCCGCTACAGACCTAAGTCGTTAAAACAGGTAGTGACAGTTCCATCGCTAAACGCTTGGCGTGAATGTCACGGGTCCTCGGAGATGACCTAAAAAACGGATGACCCGTTTAAAGTAGGTGTGACACGATAAAGTTCTCTCGCTGCTCAATGGCCGTAAGCGCCGAGATAGGCCTAAATTTGAAGTCCTTCACCGATATTGGTGACGTCTCCATATGAGTGAAAAATTCTCGAGAGACGTTAAACAAGATACAATAGATCAATCATATTCCTTGTAGCAGTTGGCTTTTACAACTTCCAGTTTCAAGTAGCTGCCAACTTTTCTCTGTTTAAATAGCTAATAAGAATAACCTGTTGCTACAAAAGAAAGATAACTCAAAAACCTATTTTGAAATCAATACTTTTACCTAAAAATTTAATTCAAATCAAACATGTATTGGTTTCTATATGCAATTCCAATGTTTTTGCCTTTGGTGTCATTACAAATTGCCATTTCCTTATGAATCTTAATAGATATAGTAAGTCTATTTTGACGGCTAGGAATTCCGACGGAAATGAAAATAAATGTAGATATAAGAAATAAACTTTAATTTTGAAAATACATGAGAGTATGAACTGCAACACTTCACGCCGATGTAACATTAATTAGTTACCCCGTTGAAAATCAACGCCGGGGGTCATTTTTCAATGGATGTTTGATCAATTTTCAACGTTGAAAATTGACCCAGATTATTAATTAACTACCCTCCCAAGCGTGTTTTGACCCTTGTTAAAAAATGACCCTTAGAAATAATTTCTTGTGGGGCCAAATTTCAACATTGAAACATTACCCCCAAATATACACAGTGTTTCTTTGCAATCCACATCTCAGTCAGGTGATGGGGTTATATTTCAACATTGGAAATATATATGTACAAAACGTTTGCTATACAGTCCGTATATTGGTTATATCTGGGAGTCATACTTAAAAACATTTTTTTAAAAAGACTCCAAATATGCAAAATGTTTCTTTACATTTTGTATGTAATATTTAAGTAGCCGTTAAAATGACCTCATTACTGATCAAAACGTTAATCACTTCTCAACGACCGGTTTTTCAACGTTAAATTTTTATCGGGGTCAACTTTTAACATTGAAAAATGACCCATGGGATCGTTTTTAACGGGATCACTATTTCAAAACGTTACACCGGCATACATGTACTTTTCATAAAGCACGACATATAATGAGCTTCCCAACGTGAAGTGAGGCAGTTCATAGCCTCATCAAATATAGGACGACTCGTGCTCAGATACATGTAACCTGTGTATCAATATTATTATACAACCTGGACAAATCTAATTTGTTTATATCTTAAGAAATATCCTTGGCCAATTTCTATGTGATTTTTAAATCCATAATTTTCACAAATATTAAAGTTCATTGATCGACATTGGTCTTATTTTGAATTTACATGCTTATCTAATCAATTAATTGACAACACACACACACACAGAGAGAGAGAGAGAGAGAGAGAGAGAGAGAGAGAGATTGTTGAGGGTGTTAGCGATAAATCAAGTCCTTATTGCGGAAAACGATTATTAGAATGAGACATCGTTTACATAATAAAACATTCAAAACTAATTAAAGATTAATTAAAGAAAGATTCTGATTGGTCCAATTTTAGGAAAATCCTTCACCAGACTGACGAATCTATTTCCGGTATTGGCAATTCAGATGAACTATTAGCAGACATGTATTTCTTAATTAGCTACTTCTTTTCTAATATCATTATCGACGAACAAGATGTAGTGGATATCATTTTTATTCTTCCTGTAAACAAAGACAAATGTCCTCCATTGATCTCAGTTTTAAGTTGTCTCTAAACCAATAAAATACTTAATACGTCACATTTAATAAGTCATGTATAGAAAATATGTTACCGGTATCTACTTGTTGGGAAAAAACTCATGTTTAAAATTCCTTGTTTAAAAGAGAAACGGTCATTAATTACCAATTATATACATGCGTCATTATCAAGTTGTGTTACTTGAATCAGGTAGAAAATTGTTTTGTTTCTGTTTGATTTTTTTTTTCAACATGTTCAAGATTATTTTAATACACATGTAGCAACAATTCATTTTTATTCACCTCAATCCTACTTTTGCCCGGTTTATCAATTACTACAAACATATATAAAGCATGACTAAAAATACCGATGACGTTGAACCATGATGTTTTATTAGATTTCTGAGATTGTTCTAAAGCTTTTAATAAAGTATGATAAGATGATTTCCTTTTTACATTACAAACATACGGTACATCCACTGATCGTTTGTAATGATTTACAAGCGATATTCAAATAATATATTTCAAAAGGCGATGAATAAACCAGATTTAATATTGTTAGTATCAAGCCCCAATATACATGTAGCTTTATCTGAACGTTCACTTCTGCTATCTCTCCTGATGATATTGTTGGAAAATGTCGGAGAATGTTTTGGGTAATTTAATGGAAACTGGGTATACGTTAAACTAAGACTTAAAAGTTAAAACAGAAAACAAATCTACAAATGACTACATGTACTGAAGTTCAATCCATTTAAAACAAAGGTTGTATTTTTTCACGAAAGACAATTATGATTTTCCAAAATTAGCTCTAGGTTATTTTCACAAAACGTCACTTGGTCTTACTAGTTTATCTAAAAAGTATTGTAAGCTTGTATGCTTATATTAAAAAAAACCAGAACATTTCAAACACATGGCCTCAAGACCATCAACTGAGAATAGACTAAGTCTAAATTTGAAATCCAACTAACTTTTGAAATATTTTTCACAAATAAATAACATTTTCAGTATATGTTTGTATTTGATTCTTTCATAAACCAGCATTTTTAAAACTATCTGCACTGTACAGATCTTCAGATATAAGAAGTTTTGATTATCAGTTTTTGGTCTTGGGGCCTGTATTAAAATATGTATCAATTGTTTGGGGTGGGACTCTTTCTATCATGTAAAATAAACCTCTAGAATAAACCTCTAAAATCCCTATCTACCGGCACTGGAATCGTTACTCGTACTGTATTTGTGTTTAAAGTGGCATATAGGCCCGATGGACCGGGTGTTTGGTTTATTTTTAAACTGTCTGTCAACATAATGTCTGTGAATGTACACATGTTACTATAGATAGATAATTTACTTATTCATCATGACATCTATATTAAAAACACAGGAGGGGAATCTAGAAAAAATGTCCAGGCTATTTATGAATCAAGTTGTATCACTTACTAAATCAGCTGCATATAAATATAATATCGGATATAATATATATATATATATATATATATATATATATATATATATATATATATAATTTAATTCTTATTGTATCCTTGTATCTGATTGGTCAAATTCCAATTGAGGAACGCAGGTTCTTTTTGTATAAACCTGGTTTGGTATGGGGACACACCTCCTTGACAACAAGAAGCCGGAACTATTTTTTTCTCTTTTTCTAAATTTACATCGCATCACTGTTTTCAGCCTTCTATGGAATAGAAAGTCAACGTGTACAATAAGATACTTCGGTTTGATACACATACTGTTTTCTCGTTGTCAATTAGCATCTACTTGTACTCTAATCACTGTTGTAAATCATCTTTCTCTGTATGATGATCGAATGATCGAATAATTTTAAAATATATCTCAGTGAACTCGAAATAAAAGACATCACAGTCTCCACACCTGCTTCATACCTGGATACTAATATATTATTGAATATAGATGTTAACGGCAAACTAACAACGCAGCTTTATGACAAACGGGATGACTCCAGCTTCTCTATGGTCAACTTCCCATTTATGTTGCAATTATATTCCATTATCCATTGCATAAAAGGTGAAGATAACGAACAGTGATCAATCTCAGAACTCCTATAAGCAATACAAAATAGAGAGTTGGGCAAACACGGACCCCTGGACACACCAGAGCTGGGATCAGGTGCCTAGGAGGAGTAAGCATCCCCTGTCGACCGGTCACACCCGCCGTGAGCCCTATATCTTGATCAGGTAAACGGAGTTATCCGTAGTCAAAATCAGTGTGCCAAGAACGGCTTAACAATCGGTATGAAACACGTCGGACAGCATTTGACCCAATGATAGGCTGTATTGGCAAACTAGATCGTTATAACAACCATAGAATTTGCGAAATGCTGACTTTAATCGAGACTATTGACACATCTGTACCATCAACTTGCTTGTCAGTAGCTTGTCTCGATTTAAAAACTGACCATACGCAGAACAAGCTCTTGCGTATCGAATTAGTGGAGAGATATAAACACCATATGCAGGTGATAATGAAATATTGCTACATAAATGTGGGAATTTGACGATGGAGAAGCTGAAATCATCCCGTTTGTCATAAAGTTGAGTTGTTAGTTTGCCGTTAATATCTACTTTCAATAAAATATCTAAGTAGGAAGCAGAAGTGGACGACTATGTGGTGTGTTTTATTTCGAGTTCGCATGGATATATCGAATCGACATATGCATATATGGTTCCGATACGCAAGAACTTGTTCTGTATATGTTCAGTTTTTAAATGGAGGTAGGCTACTGTCAAATGAATAGATGTTTCAACGGTTTTAATAGTCTCGTTTAAAGTAAACATTTCGCAATTTCTATGCTTCTTTTAACAATCTAATTTACCAATACAACCTGTGAATGGGTCAAATGCTGCCTGACGTGTTTCATACCAATTGTTAGACTGTTCTTTACACATTGATTCTGATTACGGATTACTCCGTTTAACTGATCAAGATATAAGACTCGCTACAGGTGTGACCGGTCAACAGGGGCTGCTTACTCCTCCTAGGCACCCGATCCCACCTCTGGTATATCCAGGGGTCCGTGTTTGCCTTACTCTAATTAATTTTGATTTCTTTATATTATTTGAGATCGATCACTGTTCGCTATCTTCACCTTTTCGTCATAATATGACTATGTTTTTTCCTTGCCTCAAGTTGATTGGCTAAATTACATACATTTACTCCTGATTGGTTATTCTACTGTTATGTTATCTGATGGCAAATGATATGAGACATGTTTTTAGAGTACACCGAGTTCATAGTAAACATTTGACCGAATGAGGCACAAGTGCTTCCTTTATTAAGATTTATTTAAATATTATTGATAATCCATTTTATTCTTCATGAAGCATGTACAGAAAAAAATACCCTAAAGATTAAAACAATCCTTTCGTCAGTCTGTTTAGATTTCACTTCAACAATATCGATACGTACCTCTTACTTTGGAACACTTAAACTTTTTGTTTATTGTTGACCTACAACGTTGTTGCTGGTGTATCTAAAATTACAGATGAATGTAACCGGATTATTTGTTTAAGACTTCTACCAACAAAGTCTTAACTTGAAGACTTATACCAAAAAAGTCTTATTACCCAGACTTCTACCAACGAAGTCTTTTTGTTTTTTCCCTTTCAATATCTTTTATATCTAGCTAACATACGAAGTCTTAATAGACATAATGTCTACCAACGTAGTCTTAATCATACTCAACTCGCGTTGTTTTCAGAGTTTATTTCTAACACAAACTCCGCAACATTCAGATACAATACCAGGTTCTATTCTGCTTTTGACAAATTTACAAACGTGTATATATATTAAATGGGTACGTGATCAGTATAATTGACACTAATGCGCTATAATAAACGCAGCTGCAGTAGTGTACATTTTTGGTAACCGCCAATCATCTATGGGTGATGCAGGTACTGGAATAACAGTATCGCGAGTTTTACTCATAAAGGTCGTACAAAACATGATGACCTTTATGTATTTGTTTGCAATGTGCTAAAATGACTAAATATGATCAGTGCGATTCCACAGGCCTGCATCACTCACATACATTGTACATTTGATAATATAATCGGTATTTAAGGCTAATATAATCGATAAAGATATTGCAAGACTGATATAAGTGAGAGAAAAAAAGTTTCTACGTCGTTTGGGGGGGTTGTGTTGTTGTTTATTATGTCTATTATGTCTATCTTTGCAAAAAAAGTGGAGGGGGGGCTATTTCTGAAATGCATTTTTGATGTATTTTTTATCATTGGATTCATTTATCAAATTAATACTTATGAATTAGTTACATTCACAGAAAATAAATCAAAATATTTTCCTTGCACAAAATAAAATAATTTACCTCGGACTTCGAAAGGCCGGGAAAATAATAGTTCCGAGGGAATGTCACATAAACTGGTCCTCCAATATGATTCTATAGTCTGTTTCCCAAAAGATTCGATGTAGCGCGCGCCCTCTGTCGTCATAATGGTAAAACAACGAACAAATGTTGAAATGCAGTAAACGAATGAGCAAATTCGAATGTCGAACTATCATCGGACGGATTACCAAATTTGTTTACTGTAACTCGCAACTGCAATGTGCAAATGCTCAAATACGGATGACGAAGATCTAATTTCAAATTTACATTGAATAAATAATGCATTCACTTGTTACGCATCTTCACAGACATTACATTCCTTTACATCTAACGCCTTTCAAATAACGAATATACCGTTATGTACGACAAATGTCAAGATAACGATTAACATTTTTCTATTTTACATTGAACCAATGGCGCATTTAGTAACAACAAATACATAATTACAAAGATAGAATATTGAACTCTTTGGCTCTCCATATTAGTAAGACCCAAGTCACTATCCTTCTTTGCGAAAAGGTCTTTATTTCTTCTGATTATACTTTTGATTGAAGTTTCGAATTTCCGTGGTACATTGATCTTTTCGTCCTCGCTTGTATCGTTCTGAATCTCGCAGATCTCGGTAGTTTCAGTTGGGGTCACTCTACCCAAATGTGACCTCGGGGAATCTTGTAATGCCTGTTTGATTGATTCACTATAATAATTGGGATATTTCGGGATTGTCTAACGGCGCACACTGAGTCCTTGATATACACACCAGGGTCATCCAGTAAACATTCATTATCAATGTTATGAACTTCCACAAAATCTATTTGTTCAATAGGGAAATTATTGTTCACCTTCCCTCTGCACACTGTTACAGTGTTGGGTTTTATGGTCAATTTCTTGGTGGTTCTTACAATGGAGGAAATATGAATATCCTCTTTGAGTTCCGTATAGGTTTTCCCATTTATACGCATTAGGCCAAGATCAAAATAGAGACGAACACTGTATCTCGTCATTCAATCACGTCCAAGTATCATGTTTCGGTTGAGTCCGTCTGTCACGTAAAATTTCTGTGTCATGTCAAGTCCACTGATTCTAAAGGTCAATTCTACTGAACCTATTGAGGTTAAAGAGTTTCTGTTTGCAGCTTGCAGAAAATGAATATCCTTTCTATTTATTTGTGGTTGAAAAGGGAGACTATCAAACATTTTCTTGCTAACCAAGGATACCGCAGCTCCGGTATCTATTAAAGCTCTGAAACGATTTTTCCCTATCTTTAAAATACAAGAGCTAGGATTATTTGTAAGATTTTTGTCAGAAGTAGGTCTATTATTACGTCTTCCTAACGCCTTCCTATAGGAGGACCGTCCTAGTTTTCCTGATTAGATCTATGACGGAAGTTTTGTTTGGGTTCGGATTCATTTTGTTCAGACCAACGATCTCGTTCGATACTTTTCGTCATTTCGCCAACGACTTCGACTAATTCTCCGTTGACAGTCGGCTTTCACGTGACCATACTCGTGACAACGCCAGCATTGAATGTTATTTTTGTTAATATCTGGGCTCACTGAATTGACTGTTTTCTAATTTTTGAAAGGTTGTTGTTTTTGAGACTTTGTGGATTGGTTAATAGGGCATTTATTTGCTTTATGTCCCTTTTTCTTACATTTATAACACTGAATACAATGATAGTGATCTACCTCCATGGGTTCTTCATACCGAGACGTATACGGGGCTTGACCAAAATTCTGAACCATAAAATGAGGGACAGTCTCAAAATGTGCTTCATGCAGTGGTTCTGTTGACTTAGTGGTACATGTATCTGCACTGCGTAAATTCAATCTCTTTCTAAGATTTTGTTCCTTCATAGCTACTTCTACCGCAGATTCTAAATTTCTAGGATTTTCTCTTAAGATTTTCATCCTAAGGTAGTCATATGCTATGCCATCACAGAAGATGTCTACTAATTGCTGTTGAATTAGCGGATCCGCCATTCTTTCAGAATCATATGCATCCTCTGCAATTTGTAGCAAACGCTCCGCGAACAACTGTACACTCTCATTGTCAGATTGTCGGGTCCTCCGCATAACTGCGAGCGCATGCTGTGAATCTGTTATTTCAGAGAATCTATTCTTAAACAATTTCTTTAAATCATTCCAACTTGGAACGCTCTCTAACGCCTCTGTTTCATCTAAATATCTTTTGATAAAATCTCCTACTGACCCTTTACAAGTCATATATGCGAGAGTAGGAACTTCATTGTTCTGTTTTCCTGACATGAGGGCATATTTCTCAACTTCTTTGACCCATTGCTTAAATTTTCTGGGATCCCCCTCAAATGGTGTCCGTACATTTAACTCATACATTGAATACGATAACTGTTACTACTGATGGTAGAGGTATAGATAACGCGGCAGTCATTGCCTTAATCTGATTAATGAAAAATTCCTTACCATCGTCATCCTGACGCCTAGCTTGGGTGTATGTGGACATTGGATCACCTGGACAAGTCTGAGAGGATGGGGCCTCTATTATACGTAAAGAAGGTATTTCTGATTGCTGTTTCTCTCCCATTTTATTATTTTGATTTAACCGAGTATCCCCGAACTTTTCTGTTAATTCATCTAGTGCTTTACTAAAGGCTTCTCTATCAAGAGACATACTAAGACCATGCTAAGATGCTCTTAAATCAGAAGGTAAAGTTCTGAAGGAAAACGTTCCTACCTTAACTGCAATTGTTTTTTAAAGTCTGCTTCCTGTCCTGTCCTTACTCTGCTTCCGTAATCCTGGTCAAGACGGCACCAAAAATAATCCCTCTGTAACCGGATTATTTGTTTAAGACTTCTACCAACGAAGTCTTAACTTGAAGACTCATACTAACAAAGTCTTATTACCCAGACTTCTACCAACGAAGTCTTAATCATACTCAACTCGCGTTGTTTTCAGAGTTTATTTCTAACACAAACTCCGCAACATTCAGATACAATACCAGGTTCTATTCTCTTCTCGTCTTGACAAATTTACAAACGTGTATATATATTAAATGGGTACGTGATCAGCATTATTGACACTAATGCGCTATAATAAACGCAACTGCAGTAGTGTACATTTTCGGTAACAAAACTCTCCCAACTGCCAATCATCTATGGGTGATGCAGGTACTGGAATAACAGTATCGCGAGTTTTACTCATAAAGGTCGTACAAAACATGATGACCTTTATGTATTTGTTTGCAATGTGGACTTACATAATTTCATCAGCTAAAATGACTAAATATGATCAGTGCGATTCCACAGGCCTGCATCACTCACATACATTGTACATTTGATAATATAATCGGTATTTAAGGCTAATATAATCGATAAAGATAATGCAAGACTAATATAAGTGATAATACAATCAATTCATAAGGTCATCTAGTTACATGAATCTGCCCGGTAGTTCATGTAATGATGTTCACTACAGATGAATCTGCCCGGTAGTTCATGTAATCGGTAGTTCATGTAATGATGTTCACTACAGATGAATCTGCCCGGTAGTTCATGTAATGATGTTCACTACAGATGAATCTGCCCGGTAGTTCATGTAATGATGTTCACTACAGATGAATCTGCCCGGTAGTTCATGTAATGATGTTCACTACAAATGAATCTGCCCAGTACTTCATGTAATGATGTTCTCTACAGATGAATCTGCCCGGTAGTTCATGTAATGATGTTCTCTTGTGATGTCACTTTGTGTGATAATTTCCTTTCATGAAAATTAGTTGTTGTATCTATGAAGAGGTACTAGTCAGTTGACTGGTATTGTTTCTGATCCGTTTAATGGTTAACAAGTCCGTTAAAGCCAACAAGGAAAACCGATTTAGAGATCGATGTGGTGTGCAGTTGAGTAAACCTAACGGTCTGGAGATCGATGTGGTGTGCAGTCGAGTAAGCATAACGGTCTAGAGATCGATGTGGTGTGCAGTCGAGTAAACCTAACGGTCTAGAGATTGATGTGGTGTGAAGTCGAGTAAACCTAACGGTCTAGAGATTGACGTGGTGTGCAGTCGAGTAAACCTAACGGTCTAGAGATTGATGTGGTGTGCAGTCGAGTAAACCTAAGGGTCTGGAGATTGATGTGGTGTTCAGCTGAGTAAACCTAACGGTCTAGAGATTGATGTGGTGTGCAGTCGAGTAAACCCAACGGTCTGGAGATTGATATGGTGTGCAGTCGAGTAAACCTAACGGTCTGGAGATTGATGTGGTGTGCAGTTGAGTAAACCTAACGGTCTGGAGATTGATGTGGTGTGCAGTTGAGTAAACCTAACGGTCTAAAGATCGATGTGGTGTGCAGTCGAGTAAACCTAACGGTCTAGAGATTGATGTGGTGTGCAGTCGAGTAAACCTAACGGTCTAGAGATCGATGTGGTGTGCAGTTGAGTAAACATGTATTTTATTTTCATGTTAATAATATTTGTAGGCCCATAATATTGTTTCCGTTGTACTTTATTCATATTAAGTATATTTTTTAAATTCTAAATCCTACCACCTGTCTTAAAACCATAATAAATATTTTCATCTTTGAATTCTGTACACTCGTTAAAAGTTAGAACATTATAGATATCTTATATTTTTCATATGGTGTATCCAAAAAATTTAGCATCTGAAAGTCTTCGTTTACTTTGGTTGGGGTGGGATGGGTTTTTTTTTTTCTTCCATGAAAAATGCAGCGTTTCCTATAAGAAATATTTTTGAAAAAAAAATAATTGTCTTTTTTTTTTATTATTTTCCTAAATTTACTTCTTAAACGTTATCTGTGCCTTGATTTCTTAAACCTATTTTCTTTTGAGGGGATTATTTTTACTGTAAGGTATGATGTTTACATCAGATAATTATGGACTACAAATTGATACATATATATATATATATAACCAATTAATGAACCATGTCATATTGGCTTTTATTGTATAAAAAATAGTCTACATAGTAACACATCTATTGCTTAACCCAACAGTTTTAAGTTCTTCATCGCTATATTTATTTCAAGTGTCATTTCCGTTACAACATAACACGCCTATCAAGATTATATACATGTAGTTATGCAGTGGTGGATTTCTATAAGGTATGAATTAGGAAATCTATGCGATAAAGTTGTGTAATATGGAAATGCCATTTTCATAAGATGCATTATGGCATATTTACGTTGTTTTAATAGTTTCAGTTAAATGAAAGTGTCATTGTTACCACGCTATACACGGTGTTTATCTTTTGCAACTTCATAATAATCTGATTTTATCATCTCAGGACTGTCTACATTGAGACAGATACAGCTCTGTTCAATAATTATGATATACAGCTTTGTTCAATAATTATGATATACGATATTGATCAATAATTATGATATACAGCTTTGTTCAATAATTATGATATACGGTATTGTTCAATAATTATGATATACAGCTTTGTTCAATAATTATGATATACGGTATTGTTCAATAATTATGATATACAGCTTTGTTCAATAATTATGATATACAGCTTTGTTCAATAATTATGATATACAGCTTTGTTCAATAATTATGATATACAGCTTTGTTCAATAATTATGATATACAGCTTTGTTCAATAATTATGATATACAGCTTTGTTCAATAATTATGATATACAGCTTTGTTCAATAATTATGATGTACAGCTTTGTTCAATAATTATGATGTACAGCTTTGTTCAATAATTATGATATACAGCTTTGTTCAATAATTATGATGTACAGCTTTGTTCAATAATTATGATGTACGGTATTATTAACTAATTATGATATACAGCTTTGTTCAATAATTATGATGTACAGCTTTGTTCAATAATTATGATATTAGTATGCGTGGTGTGATTTGGTTGTATATTATTTGACGTCCCTGTAGAGAATTTCTCACTCACGGAGATACGTCATCAGCTTGTGGTGAAGAGTCACTAGTTTGGACCTGTGTATGGCGCCAAGGACGCAATGAACACGTAAAATGTCTTGTAAGTAGAACCAGTTAGATTTTCTTTTCAAATCAACTAGCTGGCACTCGTCAAGAATTACACAACACTTAAAATTAGCACTCTATCTATCCAATAGGCCGTTACGATCAAATTGTTTGATATCGATTTTACGGTACACTTAAAGGTTGATCTATTTATATCTATATGGGTTTTTCTATGATTAAGAAACTGAAATCACTTTTCAGATATTAATTGGTGGCCAACAGTGCAATATGCAACAGGTTTAACACGTATAAATACAGGTAAGTAAGAATTGTAAAAGATGTATGTATATATATGATATCATTATATAGATGTAACAGGTATATATATGTTATCTGTTTATAAAGCTGTGTTGTTGGATGTTATCAAGATATGCTGTACACGTATCGTATCAAAAATTTCACGTGCACTTAAATGATAAATTAATCTGCGTCTTGAAAATTGTATTGTTTCCAAGCAACGATATACTCTCATATGTAGCATAACTTCCTGTTTAATTTCCCGGAAGTTTATGCTTGACTTTTCCTCGAGCAGCCGTCAAGTAATGCAGATTCCTCACATCATCAATTTTCAATTTTGTCATTTTAGCTCAGGACTCATATATATATAAGTGTCATTGTTACCACGCTATACACGGTGTTTATCTTTTACAACTTCATAATAATCTGATTATATATATATATATATATATATATATATATATATATATATATATATATATATATATTATATATATATATATATAGTATATTCATTTTATGATTGCAATAAGATACAATGTACAAGGCACATTCTCTCTCTCTCTCTCTCTCTCTCTCTCTCTCTCTCTCTCTCTCTCTCTCTCTCTCTCTCTCACACACACACACGTGTGTACGTCTTACAACACTTTAAAATGTGAAGCTTTTTTCATTTTCTCTGAATACTATCACCTTTCGTTTTTCTTTATTTTGTTCTGCATTTGATTATTTTAAAAGGAGCCATTTATGAAACCCCAAAGTAGTGAAGCTTTTGTAATGCAATCTCTTGTTGCTTTAACCAAATAAAATAATGAATCTAAGATTAATCTAATAGTAGATAACCGAGAATTGCTTTTTTTTTAAAAATATATATATAATTTACTATACACTGTCTTTGTTACTTTCTTATTAACATGTTTCTGCCTTACTTTTCCCACCATTGTTCATATTCTTAAGTTGAAATATTCAGCCAAATTATTGCCTTTGCAATCTGTGTACTACCAATTTTACTGTACCCATTATATTGTTACCAAATAGCAATCTGAAGAGTCGTAGGAGGGAACACTATAAAATTCTGAGAGAGAGAGAGAGAGAGAGAGAGAGAGAGAGAGAGAGAGAGAGAGAGCAGTTGAAGGGGTCACTTTTAATCCATTGTGCTTTTGCTTCTAGGCTCTTCATTGGAGTATTTGAAATACACTAACAGCAAGTGCATACAAAAGAGGATATGGAATACAGTCTCACATATAATCGTAGACACAGTACGTCTCACATATAATTGTTTTACTAAGATCTAAATCAATCTTCTCTAACTCATTCGCTGTGCGTAATCCCCAAATTTCACCGAATAGAATTATGCAAAACTCTTCGACAATTTTTGTTATTGAAATTTTTGAAATATTGGGCTGTTTTTTTCTTCCGCTTTATAAGTTGGATCAACACATTGGTTACATTCTATAGACTAGCTGGTAAGTATTGCGTATAGAAATTTTTATTTCGAAAATTTTCCATCCGCTTACATTTTAATATTATTTCAGGTCCCTAAACTGACCGAGTTGTAATCGCTATATTCCATTGTAAGACAAAATCAATCAATATCCTTATTCACAAATTGCAAAATATTAGGTTCAAATTGCAAAATAAAAAGATATGCATGTAGTACTATGATATTGAGAAATATTTTATGATGATGTCATATAATCACTGAGATGTAAAATACACTTGATATTCCATGATGTGAAAGGAAACATTGATTAGTAATGTGTCGCTTAAATGCATTTCACGGAAGTGAAAAAAACTAGAATTCCCAGGCTTGTCGTCCCACGAGACATGATATAGCATCTTGCTACAGTACGCGTAATCACGTGCATTCAATACTTTATCAACATTACATCATATACAGATTCATAGACACCAACATATATAGTCCTTGTTCTCCATTTTTGATCATACTTGCATCTTGACTGGGTCTAATCGACCGATATTGCAACTACACGTACATTTGTTCATCTTCCTTTTCTTTTGTCTTTCTTTTCAAAAATGAAAGCACGTGTCATTGAACACACTACAAAATAATTTTAATGAGCATATTGTGTCTTTTTAATCACATTTATTTTTAAAATCATGAGATCAAAGGTCATAATCGGGTCCATAGCTACATGTTTGTAATGTATGGGTTGTATTTAGAACATGCCCCATTGAAGCTGAAACTTGCTGGAGTTTAAAAATAGGTACTATATTATATTTCAGCAGTTTTGTATTTATTTACGAACATCTACTTATGTACTGAGATTGCAACTTAAGGAAGTTTGCTTTTCAGATTTCGAGCACAACTGATAACCGTGTAGGTTCCGGTTCTATACTTAATTCATGGGTCCAAACATTTCACACACTAAATTGTTGAAAAATGTTTCTGTCAATTCGAATTTTAATAGGGTTTTAAAACTGGACAACACCTTATGGCGGAAGGATTGTTTGATCAAAAAATTTCTAAATCTAAACTTTACAGTTCCTTCTTCATCCAATAATTATATTTCTACTCGTGCAATTCATGACGCAAGTAGCAGATACTGAACTAATTTAATGTTGTAAATTCATCAATTTGGTCAATATATTTTTCGGAACAGAACAGCAATTCTTAAAAGCGCCGATCTTAATTTTTTTTAAATTTCGTATGAATATTCAATATTTTGGCCAATGATTCAAAATATGATTTTTAACCCCCACTTTTTAAGGTTCCATGACAAGATTTTCTCCCAATATATTCTTTTGAGCTCTCAAATTCTATGTGAAGAATTATTCCGTATATCAAATGCAAATAGGTCATTATTCCCCATTTATTTTTATATCTATATTGTTAAAAGACAAGAGTATGTATTTGATTGACGTAACGGTTATTTCTGTATAGATACCGACAGACAAATCAAGTTTGACAATAAATCGAAAGTCAATTTTAAATGCAAAGGGTCAAGTTTAGCACTCTGTAGATCAATAACTAGCACTATGACCACAGTTTTTCATTTTAATCTTATAATTCCTCTTCAGTGTAGAAATTAAAAATATACTTTTTAAAAAATTGACTATACTACAAAACTCAGGTGCCATATTGCATAAGTGAAATGCTAATGATTTTATAATGGTAACTATAGAAGCTTTGGGATAAATTCTGTCTCGTAAGAATATAAAAATAGGTCAGCTATTAAAGTAGCACAAATTGTGCTCATAGGAATTCCAACAGACTGTTGAAAGACCTGATCACCAAATACTACTAGATATTGTCAATGAGGAACTCTAACATCTTTTTAATATCAGGAGTACTTGTGGATATAATCAGGTCTTGAGTTCAATCCTGGACAGGGTGAAGGTGGTCTCCTAAATATGGTGAATTTTACTGTGCTTTATTCTAAAAAATTCTTCACTTAGGGCAGTTATGTTTATTTAAGAGTTCATGACAATCGTTGTGCTTTATATCAAATATTTCAAATACAGTGTGTGCCTTGTATGATATTCTTAGATTTACGTTAAGTAACTGTATCCCGTTTCCATTCTCAATGACCGTGTAACGAGTGACAACGTTGCGAGAATTCCATCGCCATCGAAAGCAAGTTTTATAGACTTGACTAGATGGTCGAGCGGTCTAGTGTTCTAGCGCGCTGGTCACATGCTGACCTATGAGATTTGGTTCGGCAGGTCATGAGTTCAACCCCGGGTAAGGGCGGAAGTGGGTATCGAAGATACAGTAAATTTTTCTAGGGACAAACGAAAATGTTTTACTAAAAGAAATATAAATGAAGAACGGGGCGAACACAGACCCCTGGCCGCATTAGAGGTGGCATCAGGTGCCTAGGAGGAGTGAACATCCCCTGCCGACCGGTCACATCCGCCGTGAGTCCGATAAAATAAGTCTTACGTTGAATTAAATTTGCCACTAAATCAGATTCTAATGAATCACTGTTTAGGAATACGAAAATTACGTCCAAGAATCCGAAAAAATACAATAATGATATGGTTCGAAAACTCAAGGCCGAAACGAAAGATAGGTTGTGTTTGACAAAAATACGTGAAAAGATTCAATAATGGCACGATTTAGAAACATAAGGTCCAAAGCCAAAACGAAGTAAACTGAGTTACATGTTGAAACACTGTTTTGGAAACAAACTTTACGGGAAAGAATCTGGAACAATACAATAATTATGGTAGAATTTGAAAACTCGAGGTCAACACACAAGACCGAAACGAAACAAGATAAGTTTAATAAACACACTACAACATTTCAAACTGAATGGCCGGTGAATGATTTCCTTCATTCTCAACATCGTCACCTGGAAAATAGAAATTGTAATACTCGTTTGTGAAACTCTTTGATATAATAGTGTTATACTTTAGTACTACACTGACTCACAATATCACTGATGATAAAACGTGCGTTAAGGGATTAAAAGTAACGGGACTTACAATATTATTGACTATTTGTATAATTTGTATTTTATAAAATCTTCAACTCAAGGTAATGCGACAGAGTTTCTGAGTTCCAACATCCAGCTGAATCTAAATGGTGTCGAAACTTCCAATCTACTGTCAGAATTTCATGATCTAGCATGTTATCTGCTCTCAGTGTAATATTTTGTAGGCATCAATCCCTAAAACATAATACAGTTTGATATATGTGTTGTTGTGGCGGTATTGTCTGTTTGAATTAAAATCCGCATGTCTATTTTTTTCTACTGGAAATGCTTTCACCAAATGATACACCACAAGAGTCTGTAAAACGTTTATAAGATTCGCAAACAAAAGTATGCCTTCGTAACCTATCCCATCCTATTTTGCTTGCGTCGCTTTGAATAAATATTGGTGGGTGAGATTCATGAAGGGCTTCCTGTAGAGATTTCTATTTGACTTACCCACCAATGTAACTCATCTAACGCTTGGTTGGATAAAGACATCATTGTCGTTTTCAGTCGTCTTCAGGAGCTGTTCTTTCTTCTGATTGCAGACGTCAGTAGTGTGATGGAGCAGGGAATGTTGCTCATTTAGTGATATATCTTGTTAGTTCTGAAAGATTTCTTATAGACAATGCATTTTTTGGAATTATCTTTATCTTTTGAATCTTTTATTTGAGCAGAAAAAAATGTCATTTCTTCATTTCTACTGATTCACTGCAAACCCAACGATTGTGTGATACTGTTGTTTAGGGGTATAAAATTATCGATTTTCGTAAATTATGAGAAACCCCAAAATTTCCAAAATGTTTGTCGTGCACCTGCAATCGTCCGGAATTCCTTCCTTGATTCCAGATAAGAGTATCATATAAGTAAATGACTAGACAAATATCCAAGAAATGTAATTTTCATCATTTGTGTTAAAGAAAATGGTGACAGGAAGAGTCTAGAATCTTGTCCTTCCAATTTCATCTCAGAAATCTCCGATTATTCTTTGTGGATATAAATTGTGAAATATGCGTCTTTCTAATCCAGTTTCATTTGTCAATCCTTTATCTGAACTATATATGTTTGTCGTTCACAAAATGAATGCCCTCTGATTCTCAACCGATCTCTGTTTGCTCCATGTATCTGTACGAGAAAGAGATAACGTTAGAACCCCTGTGATCGTTTACCTCCTCTTCTGATCTTTTCACTAACATCCATTTTAGGAATAACCAATTTCAAACAATTTACAGACTGTATCAACATGTAAGATAACATATTGTAGAAGATGCAGGAGAGGACGGACTCCGTCCACGACAAACCATATTTTATATGTGAACACTGATATTTTATTTAAACGACTCTATTAAAGTTCAATGTTTCAGAAAAAATATAGAAAAGGGATGATAGATAAAAATTTACAGCTTAATTCAAAAGAATAACATTTGCATAGTTATTTTCCTCCTCGTTATAAACTTTACCTTGTTTTGCCAATATTCGTCCATTACTACAAATTTATCACTTATCTTCAGAAACAAACAAATGTACAGTGTATATAAACACATTGTTAGGGTTAATATCAACCGAATCTCGTAAAAGGCATTATCAAATTTCCTCAATCGGGGTAAATATAATTCTTTTTATTCATTCACAAAATATGATATGCAATCTAATCAATTTTCACTTCGCAGTAATATTTAATGTTCTTGAATATGGACCAATACATGTGGCCAAGATCTATTTTCTTTTCATTTCAGTTTTTGTTTTTATTTTATTTTTCAACAATTCATAGTTCAATATAAATATTGTTTTACAGATTGATCCAGCGACAGCATTTCAATGCCAGATTGATGCACTATTAATGTGATGATAGATTCTTAATAGCAAGATAACATTTAAATGACATTCCCCCCAAAGGTTCAATGAGTGATACATTTGTTGGACGCACAGAATGTTTAGAGGAGCTCAAGAAGGCGTGGAACGAGGGGGAGTACAGAATATTTGGAATCTACGGTCCAAAGAGTGTTGGGAAAACTTGCTATGTGGAAAACTTTCTGAGAATTTTGAAGACTTCTGAAAAACGTGATACATGTAAAACAAAGATACTAAGTCTCGATTTTCAACATATTAAAAACTTTGCAGTCTACATTCAAACGATCGCTAGATGGTTTGATATAACAGACCATAACACAGATGCACATATCAATTGCCAATGTATTCCAGAGATTATACGGCTTCTTAACAGTAGCGATAATGTTTACATATTTCACCATGACCACCAGGAGGAAGCTAAATCCAGACCAAACTCGAATGGAAATCTTCCGGAATCCACTCAACAATGTCTATGGGATAAAATCTACACAGAAATCATTAGGCGACTGGTCACAGAATGCAAGAACTTCCATCTCATCATTTCGTCTACAGACGAGTTTCTGTTTGCACATTTGAGGGGGATTTTCTGGAAGCAGAAGATTCCCGAGTTGGTGGAATCGGATTCGCTGGAGTTATTAACTACAGTGTGGCCGTCTGCTGTGAGAGAAGAGGAATCGTGCAAGCATATAGTGAGACTGTGTGATGGTATCCCACCAGCTATCATTAATGCAGGTAATGGATTATCGTAATCGCTCTGAGACGGCCTCGTCTCTACAGCTGAATAATATGCCACAATAAGTGACACAAATGTGTGTCAGCTGTGCGCAATGCATGCACTTGCTTGAAAGGTACGTTAATCGAATTAAATTAACAGTCGACTTTTGTGACATATTTGGAATCCGTATGTTTCAAGTTTACAAAGCATAAAAGGCGTAAGTGATGCACGTTTTCCCATCGCTCGTCATTTGAAAACTTCTCTAAAACATTAGGAGAGTCATTGATGCCAGTTCACTTTGATTCCAGTCTCACCACTTCACTGTATATGTACTAGTATATCCCTTTCATAATAGTGAAAATGTTTGAATTAATTTAAACGGACCTTTTATTTATGGCACGTGAATTAAGAGTTATCTTTCTTTGTATTTACAACCAATACAATCAGTATGCGCCCTAAAATTAAGGACGTACTGTACATATTCATAATCAATGGCTGACTTCCTTTTAAAACATGAATGAAAATATAAAAATCAGCAATATTTGTCTATTCATTTAAACAGTTTCGCCTAGATGAGTAGCTTAGTAGGTTAGCACGTTGACTGCTGAACTGTAGATCGCGGGTTCGAGTCCAGCCGGGATTTTAAAAAAATTTCGGATTGCTTTCTACTAACACTGTATTTTTTTTTTTACTAAACAAAGTAAATTTGAAAGTTTTTAATTTCAAAATATTGTTGTACATATCCTCAACTTTTCATCCATAACAAATTTCTCTGGTGTAGCATACATCCTTAATCATTTTCGTCAGTCATCAAATGAATCATTTCTTAAGATAATTTATCCATGCCTAAACACACACACAAACATGTCTATTCTATACTAGCATTAATTGGTTTGATCTTTTTCGTTTTACAGGTCTTTTGTTAAATGAGCGTGTCATATCTGTTGAAGAAGTGATACAGTTGATGATGGAGCAAATCATAGAGGTTCTCAGCGATGAATTCCTTCCAAATTCAGAAAAAATAAGTAAGGAGGGTATACTGATTTTGACCCGTTCGTCCGTCAGTTAGCCAGTCCTGTTCTTATCAGTGCAACTCCTATGAAACCACTTAACAGAATTTCAAACTTTGTATTTAATAAGGACATGCATAATGTAGATGTACATATTTGCAGGGAATTCTTATTTGATTTTTTTCCTCTGGGATATATGTTATTTGAACTTATCGGTAAAAGTTCGGTCAAAATTAGATATACTATTGAAACAGTTTGCCATACTGTGTAGATGTGCATATTCACACTAAATTCATATTTGATTTTTTTTTTATCAGAATTGTGCCCCTTTAAGCATAGACTCCTGTAATGACCACATACATATTCCAAACGAAAAATATAATGTTAGAGTAATGCCAGTTCCATATTCTCAACATGCTGTCATTCAGATAAAGAAGGCAATTTGTTGTATTTTATGCATAGCATTGTCATTCATTATGTGTAGCATTGTAATTCATTGTAGATGGGGGCTTCCTCACCTTTTCCTTCTTTCCATATCTTTTTTCCCTTTATCCAATGAATTTTCACTATGAGGTTATGTAGTCCTAGTGCTTGTTTCCCTAAACCAACAGTGAAAATCATCGAATATCATCAGTAATATATTCATAAATGTTGTATATTTCAGGGGGGGGGGGGGTACGTATGAATTTTAACCCTGTAGTGCCCATTTATAAAGACAAATATTTGATTTATATTCCTATCATAATGGCTCAGTCATGAAATTGTGTCAATGAAACGTGAGGATAACAAACACTGATCAATTAAAACGCTCAAATTAGATTACGATATTTTATTATACGATGACTTCAGCTCCGTCGTCAACTTCCCATATTTGTGTAGTAATATTCCACTATCACCTGCATATGGTGTTTATATCTCTCAATTGATTCGAGACGCAAGAGCATGTTCTACGTATGCTCAGTCTTTTTTAAAATCGAAGCAGGCAACCGACATACGAGTTTCAACAATCTCGTTTAAACTCAGTACTTATTTGTCAGTATCCCGTCTCGATTTAAGAATTAATCATCGAGTCAGTTGGAAAAAAAGAACATCATATGTAGGTGATGATAGAATATTGCTACATAAATATGAGAAGTTGACAATGGAGAAGGTGAAGTCATCTCGTTTGTCATAAAGCTAAGTCGTTAGTTTTTCGTTAACGCCTATGTAAAGTGAAAGATCCAAATATAAAGCAGATGTGGAAGACTCTGTAGTATCTTCAGTTTCGGCTTTACTGGGACACATTAGATTGACACATATATCAATGAACGTGAATATTATTGATGAATAAAACGTTGCTCTATTAAATGTCGATTTGAAGGCAACAGCAAGAAAAAAATTCTTCTCCTGTAATAATTTTCTGCCACATAAGAATACAAAAACACGTTATATAATAATGGAGCACAATTTGTGTCCATCGGAATCACAACAAACAAATCAAATGTTCTATGCATATTAATTATCTACAATCGGTAAGTTTGCTCATGGGTCACTAGTAGAGAATCGAAATCAACCTTCGGTATCACTTCGCCACGCCCAATACGGATTTCCATTTCATACCTTGGATGACTCCGTAATATGCCCCAAACTGACTGTTTAACTAATATCATATGTATTTGAAACATGTTTATTTATCTATAGATGCCCAATTACGAGACCGATGGGGACATTTAAGCAAAGAACATTGTGACAACTTAGTGAAAATCGTAATCATCATCAAAAATACCAGTCAATCTACGATATCGGCAACCTCTAAATTATGCAGTAAGTACAATTTTTATGCCCCCCTTTGAAAAAGAGGGGGTATATTGTTTTGCACCTGTCGGTCGGTCGGTCGGTCTGTAGACCATGTGTTGTCCGCTCAATATCTTGAGAACCATTCACTTGATGATAATGATATTTCATATGTGGGTTAGTTATGAGAAGAAGAGGATCCCTATTGTTTTTCAGGTCCAAAGGTCAAGGGTCAATCTACTCTGGACATAGGAATATAATGTCCGCTCAATATCTTGAGAACCCTTTGCTTGAAAGACATCAAACTTGGCACACTGGTACATCCTAAAGAATAGATGACCCCTATTGATTTTGAGGTCACATGGTCAAAGGTCAAGGGTCAAACTGGACATAGGAATATACTGTCCGTCAAATATCTCGAGAACCCTTTGCTTGACAGACATCAAACTTGATACACTGGTACATCTTCAAGAGAAGATGACCCCTATTGATTTTGAGGTCACATGGTCAAAGGTCAAGGGTCAAACTTGACATGGGAATATACTGTCTGCTCAGTATCTTGAGAACCCTTTTCTTGACAGACATCAAACTTGGTACACTGATACAACTTCAGGAGAAGACGACCACTATTGATTTTGAGGTCACATGGTCAAAGGTCAAGGGTCACACTATACAGGAATATACTGTCCGTTCAATATTTTGAGAACTCTTCGCTTGACAGACATCAAACTTGGTACACTGGTACATCTTCAGGAGAAAATTACCCCTATTTATTTTGAGGTCACATGTTTAAAGGTCAAGGGTCAAACTGGACATAGGAATATACTGTCCGTTAAATATCTTGAGAACCCTTTGCGTGACAGACATCAAACGTGGTACACTGGTACGTCTTCAGGAGAAGACGACCCCTATTGATTTTCAGATCACATGGTCAAAGGTCAAACTGGACATTGGAATATACTGTCTGCTCCATATCTTGAGAACCCTTTGCTTGATAGACATTAAACTTGGTACACTGGTACATCTTCAGGAGAAGATGACACCTATTGATTTTAAGGTTGCGTGGTCAAAGGTCAAGGGTTAAACTGTACATAGGAATATACTGTCCGCTCAATATCTTGAGAACCCTTTGCTTGACAGACATCAAACTTGGTACACTGGTACATCTTCAAGAGAAGATGACTACTAATTATTTTAAGGTCACATGGTCAAAAGTCAAGGGTCAAATTGGACATAGGAATATACTGTCCGTTCAATATTTTGAGAACCCTTTGCTTGACAGACATCAAACTTGGTACACTGGTACATCTTCAGGAGTTGATGACCCCTATTGATTTTTAGGTCACATGGTCAATCCACTCTTGACATAGGAAGATATTGTCTGCTCAATATTTTGAATTGATGATACTACTCTCAATTAAATGATGTGTGTGTATATAATCCTTTTTAATTTTGCACCATGGGGGGCATATGTGTTTTACAAACATCTCTTGTTATTTCTAAACACTGTTAAGATCACCTGATATTTCCACAACTACAGGTTGTAATTACTTTCAATAGCACATCTCTGTAGTATGAAAAATGTTATGAAAATGTGCCTACGAGTCCTATTGGATCCACTTTCCCTTTTCCTATTCTAGAATATGAAAGCGTTGCGGAATTCAAGTTCAAAGTCTTACTACCACTGTTGAGGAGAAATTTAGTATGTTACAATAAAGACAACGAGAGTGTTTCTCTCAGTCCATTGATTCAGCACATCTTAGATGCTGTCAATTACATCAAAGCAGGTAACAATAAAATCAAATTCTCACAATGACAATTTAGACATTTTCAAATATTGTATTCAAAACTGGATTAGTTACGTTGTATTTAATCTAAATGTTGGTCTGATTTTTTTCATCTGAATTTGATTCCAGAGGATCTACGCGAAGAACTGCAAGCACGCATCAAAGCCATATTGGAGCTACAACCACGAAATGAAACAGACTGTCGCGTTTCTGAGCACAGTGAATCCAATTCATTGCCTACAGACTCTCAAACGTTGCAAGAAAACGAAGATATGAGATCCCGGCATACTCTTAAGAATTTTCCAAAGGTTCCAGTTGAAAATGAGAGTGATGATTCAAACGATTTAAATGAACAGACGGATACACACAAAAACAAAACATGTAGACAATATTCCTTTACACAAAATCTAAATCGAAAATCCTTGGAGAATGAAAAAGATTATGTGAAAAAAGGAATCGGAAACAGCAGGCAGTTATCAGACGATGAAAACCTTTCTTTGAACAATGTACAGTCTGTACAAGACAATGCAAACCCAATCAAGAGTCTTGATTCATTGCCTAAAGATCATGGATACGACAATCGGGTCCTTGATGTCGATAAAACTATCTTGTCAAAAGACACAGGAGGTCCCGCTGTAACCAAATACCAAGCAAGCAGTTCCATTGACAAATTTCAGCACACACCCGCCCTGACCCTGTCGGGGGAATTCGAAATCCCATCTAAAGGTAAACCTGAAAATACATCAAGTTTTGATGAAAGTATTCCAAAGCCGATTAAGCATGATGTTGAGGTTGGTCCAGATGTAACCATAGAAGGTGAAAATTCTGTTGCCAATTCTGATATACACAGAAGACATTTTAATGATTGTGAGAAACTTTTGGATTCTGTTCCAGAAAACAAAAAAATTAGCTCCGACATGTTACCAATACAAGTCTCGGAGGAATCGGGTCAGACTGATACTTTTAAAAAGGACAACTTTACCAGTCTAGAGAGTCAGCCAAATGCTTTGTCTCTCAATATCAACAATGATTTACAATCAAGAAATGTCCCTCCCAATCGCTTGCATGCACTTGATCAAACGGACCACCTAACGTGTACAAAAAATGCAGGATTGGTCATACGTGAGACACCCTCATCGGATGAGAGATTCCAGAATTCAAATCAAAATAATCACGAATTCAATTATCTGGAATGCGAATCGGGTAATTGTGATGTACAAAATACTCATCAAGCTCACCAATGTTCTATGGAAAATTTAGATACTGACTATCAACCAGCAAGTCACCCACAAACACCGTTGCTCTTAACGACTCCAAGTAGTTACACTGAATCGACAGATGTACAAAATATACATTCAATAATTGAATTGCCTGAAGTAAACGGACAAATTTCACAGCCAATGGCAGAATGCCCTCGTGAGAATAACTCTGATAATTTGAACACCTGTGTTAATCAGACAGGAAACATGTCTCCTGAAGAGGAGGTACGAGACGGTCCAGGTTCTAGGAGCAGTGGTTGTGATACATCGACAAGTGCTTCCATTCTCTCCACCATTGTAGCTATCTACACAAGTTTAGAATGAATTATTGGCGGTTATAGTAGTTCCTTGATTCTCACTACGAGCTCTGGGACCTGGACTTCATTACTACACGGAGTGGTAGCTTACATAAGACTCCTTCATGGTCATGGTGGTAGCTCTTTCGTACACATAAATTTTCTTCCTTCACAAAATCTGATGTCAAAATTTATGAACGGCAGTCCAGAAAAATAGTTCCTATCTTGTGGAGGCACAATGTATATTCAAATTCCCTGCAATATCCCCATATACATCGACTTCCGTACAAATGAGAGTATCGTTATCAGATGAAGAAACTGAGTTTGGAATAAAAATGGCTTAATACCCGTCCACAATGACCCTTTTCGCTAGATGTGTTAAATATTAAATGTGTTATATTCGTTGGTTTCGTTGCTTCTTACTTTTTGTGTTCTTGTTTACATTATATAATCTTTGTTTCTAAAAATAAATGTTACTTATGGAACAGATGTTAATTTACTAGTGTATCATGCTCGGACTTTTTATGTCTGTATATTACTAGTGTATAACACTGAAGTGGATTGAATCAGTGTTGTTTTATTATTTAATGATTTTCATGAACATTGATCAATATTCAGAATTTATTGGAGATTCTACCATGGTTATTGCAGAGATCAAAGGAATGCCGCGGTCATCATTCTACGATATACCTTCATACATATGAACTGATTATGAGAAAATTGATACACATCTTGCACTTCGAGATTTACTAATGCAACAATAAAGTCGATGACTGATAATTCAATTTCATAAACATAAAAATCAATCAATATATGTAGTATATCAAATTCATAGATGACTGAAGAACATTTGTCATTCTGTATAAACCAACCGTCTGCATTCCGAGAGCGGTAAACATGGCGATGCACAGACAAGTCTTTCTTGAACTGTATTCAAAGCAATCGATATATAATCTATTAACATCAAACTAATTACTTAAATTTTTTTTTCAAAATAGATTTAGAATATTCCTACCATCTCACCTTTTTTGTCAGCCAAAACATTGTAGGCCATTTCGGAAACTACCATGACGTCACAATGACCTAATATTATATATATATAGGAAAACGATCGACGTACTATATATTTCTGAGCTGTAGTAGAACAGAAAAAATGTTTTTGTTTTCGTGTATTTTGCAGGATAATTTCCTTGGTCTCGAATCTCGACCTCGGAGGTTATCCTGCAACATACACGAAAACGCGTTCATTATTTCTTCAGGTTGATCGATCCTCATAATTATGATGTCATAGGTTTTTGCAAAAATCTTAATAATTTAAACTTTGCGCATGATAGGAATATATCTTTCTGAGAAATGTTATTCACTAGATATAATAAAAACTCTGGTAAACTACTAATACTGAAAAAGTTTATATTTTCCATCGATAATCAATTATTTATGATTTAAAAAATGTTGTCAAGGGCAATAACTCCTATGCTGGAATTTCCTCTACTGAATGTCTATTATATATTGGTTTCCCTAATATCCACAATTAATCAATACGTATTTATGAATTAGCATTTTTTTTTAAAACTGTTGATATTTAAATATTGTCATTTCAACAAGTTTTTATCTATTTTTATTATTCTGTTTAACGAAAATGTGTGATTTTCTGATGTAGATGTATACTTCTGTTTTTGTATGTCTGGCATCTTTAAAAAGGTGGCAACATATACATTTTCTTTGATTATTAATTAAATTAAACTATATTGAGTGGAAATTAATAAAGTTTTTCCACTTTTAACCATTAATATTGATAAGTCACATGAGGATGGAGCTACCTTAAGTGAATGTCGTACTGACCTTTGTTTTAATTTGAATCACAATAACACAGACAAGCAGCGGGTAGAGATTCCCCATATTTAAATATGTAATTATGCATTCTTTCTAATCCGGTCATTACTACACTGTATATTAGCATGACATTTTATTTGGTGTCTCATGTACATTTTTAACGCAAAAAATTATACGTTTCTTTACATGAACGGTGAAGATAACGAACAGTGATCAATCTCATAAATCCCATAAGCAATACAAAATAAATAGTTGGGCAAAAACGAACCCCTGTACACACCAGAGGTGGGATCAGGTACCCAGGAGGAGTAAGCATCCCCTGTCGACCGGTCACACCCGCCATGAGCCCTATATCTTGATCAGGTAAACGGAGTTATCCGTAGTCAAAATCAGTGCGCCACGAACGGTCTAACAATCGGTATGAAACACGTCAGACAGCATTTGGCCCAATAGTCTGTATTGTAATAAAACTAAAATTCTTCGTACACAGATCTTTAGTTATGCAACTAGCAGACACATTTTACATGTTTCATGTTCATTTTCTCGTCAATTAGTATGCGTTCACATCAATCGCTGTACTGAAATATTTCAAACTATGACAGCATGTACCAAATATCGCTCGGATTTCCCATCTAGTAAAAACCCTCGTATGTTGGTCCAAGAACATTCAACCCACCTTGACCGATCACAACTAACGAGGGGTACCGTAGTCTGCCGAGTGGGTGAAAATGCGATTTGTCTCTGGTGTATTACCCGACTACGCGGGACGAACGCGACAGAAAAACGATTTATTTGGAGTCATTTCCGTTCGTATTTTGTAATGTGACTGATGTTTTGTAGCAGTATATACAGTTATAGTGGGATAAAACGGAAATATTCATATCTATTAAGGTAACTCACTACACTAAAGCTTACACTCTTTATGATACTACGTCACAAGATGGCGGTTTAAATGTTTTGTGAAATTATTTGTATCGTTCGACTTGTTCGTCTATCATCGTAGCTCAGTGGTTAAAGCATTGAGCTGGTGTACCGCAGATCTCGAGTTCAAATCCGCCGGAGTCTTTTGTTTATATGTGTTAAAATAAAGTTTTGAAAATCATGTTTTTATCCAAATTTGCATATTTTCTGCCTTTTTGACATATGTACTTATTACATATCATATCTATAATAATTATATTAATTCGTACTGATTTGAGAAACTATTTCAGGGTGTAGTGAGCCACCTTAAACACCACTCTAATTCTACGCACAACTCAGACACAAGTTGATACCAAAAAGATGCTGGAGATCCAAATTGACAGTATCTTCATAGTCTTTGGTAATAAAGTCTTCCAGCAGTCTGTCGAAATTTCCATTGACATGAATTGTGCTCCTTAATAGCTGACCTGTTTTTACATTCTTACGAGGCCGAATTCAATCAAAAGCTTTTACACGAGAATAAACAATCCCTAGCTTGCTGCGACCTGCTACTCAACATTTAGATATATCTACGACGTTTTATCTATTAACAACATGCCTTTTCATCCATATGTCGATTTGATATATCCCAGGGAACTCGAAATAAAAGACAACACAGAGTCATCCACTTCTGCTTCATATTGATATTTTATTGAACATAGATGTTAACGGCAATAAATTGACAAATCAACTTTATGACAAACGGGATTTCACCTTCTCCATCGTCAACTTCACATATTTATGTAGCAATATTGCGTTCTCACCTGCATGTGGTGTTTATGTCTATCAACTCATTCGATACGCCGGAGCATGTTCTGCGTATGATTAATTTTGAAATTGAGGCAAGCTATACTGACAAATAAGTTGATGTTACAGGAGTTTCAAATTATGTGTTTTTATAATGATCTTATTTACAAATACAAGCTGTCGAAAGGTCGAATGCTGTCTGGCGTGTTTCTTACCATATTGTAATTGTAATTGAAAGATTTATATACCACCCTATCAACATTAGTTCTCTAAAACGCCTTACAAATGTGAGAGAAAAGATAATCTAAAATCGATGTACACATACATGTGAATAAAATATTCATATTATCAGAATTAAAATGTATAATTATTATTATTGATATTGTTTAACGTCCCTCTCGAGAATATTTCACTCACCGGTGAAAGGCTGCAAAATATTGTAAGACCGTTCTATGCACACTGATTTTGACTACGGATTACTCAGTTTACCTGGTCAAGACGGAGGGCTCAAGGCAGCTGTGACTGGTTAACAAAGGATGCTTACTCCTCACCTATTCCACCTCTGGTGTGTGCAGTGGTCAATGTTTTTGCCCTTCTCTTAATTTGTATTCTGAAGAGCATTGATGAGATTGATCCTTGTTCGTTATCTTTACATGTTCATTTGTGCCATTAAGAGAATTCGATGAGATTTGAACGAAGCATATTTACTTCATGACTTTTCGAGTTTACTAACGGTTTACATTGTACTAAAATTTGTTGGGTTTTTTTAAGTCAACACTTGAAAGTATTGTCTTCCATAATGTATTTAGAAATAGAATTGACAAAAACATTTCAAACTGATAAATTCATATTGTTTTAAAACTTGAAGAGCTCATAATTGAAATTGGACTCTCTGATTGGTCGTGTCTAGTTCACAAAGATATATATTATTAGCTGGTCACTTCTTATAGATTTTCACTACGGATTATTCTGTTTACCTGACCAAGATACATGTATACTGGTTTCGCGGTGGGTGTGGCCGGTCCACAGGAGATGCTTGCTCCTCCAGGCACCTCTGGTGTGCCCAGTATTTGCCAAACTCTTGATTTTGTATTCTTTATAGGATTTATGAGATTAACTAGTCACTGTTCGTTATTTTCACTCATTTGGTGCAATTTTTCCTGATTACTCATATTTCGTGAATCATTGTTGATAGATAAAACGTCGTTGATATCTCTAAATGTCGAGTTGAAGGCCACAGCAAGATATTTTTTCTTCTCATGTAGAAGCTTTTGAATAGATATAGAATGAAGCAAACCCATGCAGTTGTAGATAATAATCAATGCTATAAAGAGGTACATGTTATTTTTAAAAAGTTACAAAAAAGAAACAAATATGTGCTGTCAAATTGTTTAAGTTTAATGAAATAGATATGCGCTCATTAATTCATAATATGAACGATATTTTTGTTGTTGAGATGTTGATCACGCTGAAAACTTTGAATTACATATATAGGAAATACAATATGCTTCCCAAAACTCTTTAACGATGGTCCAGATTTTTCGTAAAAAGTCGACTAAAAGATATACAATTAAAATATCTGAAAAGTAAAATAGATGCACTGTATCAATAAAAGTAATTTAATTTTCCCGTTTATTTTAATTCGAAATTTTAGATTTAAAAAAACATTAACGTCTTCCCAACCTCACTATTTCAAGTAAATAGCGGCAAAGACTGTCTGAATAAATTTTAATTTACCATTACACGATTTGAATAATTTCCTTTTTTTAAATGCTCTTTAAACCAGCACGGGTCATGGATGATATTCCTTCCAAATCTTGCCGCCAGTTCCTTCAGCTCAAATTTACAAATAAAGGAATAGATGTCGTCAACATAAGCAACATTTTTCGTCATAAAAAAAAGTTCAGTCTTGTACTCCAACTTATTTCAAGTTGAAGTCTCCACCCAGTATTTCCTACAAGTATACTTCTAATATGGCATCCAAACTTTTTAATTATAAACAAACTTTGCAGTGCCTATAGACAATCTTATACTTAGTCCACCTACGTGTTCTTGTTCTTCATCTTCTTTCAACTATAGTCCAACTGGACATGTCATTACTGGTGATGTTGATATATAGTCCAGCTGGACTTGTCATTACTGGTGATGTAGATATATAGTCCAGCTGGACTTGTCATTACTGGTGATGTTGATATAGTTGAAAACGAGGACCTCAAATCACTTATTCTAAAAGGTCCTATTAAAATACAGAGAACCTCGGTCTTTCAATTGGCGACAGAACTTCATCTCTATTATGAATTCTGTAGAAGAATATGCCAGACGATGGTCTAAATATGAAAAAGAACTTGATACATTGTCAGAATGGATTAAAAGTATATGAGAAATATCAGAATTCCTTATTAGACATATTAAAACTAAAGTATGTACCACCTACCCTTCTGTGTTTAGTAAACCAGAAGTGATAAAGAATTAGATAGGTTACATAAGAAATATGTTTTGGTTCCAGCTGACAAAGCTTGTAACAACATTGTCTTTGTTTGTAAGGCTCATTATTACAACTGTATTTTAAACGAACTTGGCATTAACTCCACCTTTGGTAATCGTACTTATACTCCAACTGCCCTTTCAAAAGACGAAATTCTTCAAAATCATGCTTCAGTTTTAGGCACATTTGGTATCCCAGTCGTTGGGTCGAATGAATATGAGTTACCGTACCTATACTGGATTCCTAAACTACATAAAAACCCTTACAAATAAAGATACATTGCTGGATCCAGTAAGTGCTCTACCAAGCCCTTATCTTTGCTCCTCACAAAAATATTAACAGTTGTTAAAGAGAAACTTGAAACTTACTGTGCGACTACATTTACCAGAAGTGGTGTAAATCAAATGTGGATTCTAAAAAATTCTAAGAAACTTTTAGCTAACTTGAAATCACAAAACTTTTCTCAGATCAACAACATCAATAGCTATGACTTTTCAACACTTTAGACGACCATTCCTCACGATAAATTAAAGACTAGATTTTTTGAAATCATAGACAGTTGCTTCTTCAACAAAAATGGAAAACGGAAATATGCATATCTAGTGATCAGTCATCCAAAAAATTACTTTGTTAAACACCACTCTGACTCCACGCACAAGTATTCTGAAGTTGAAATAAAAAATATAGTAGAGTTCCTCATTCACAATATTTTCGTGGTCTTTGGTGATCAGGTCTTCAAACAGTCTGTCGGAATTCCCATGGGCACGAATTGTGCTCCGTTGTTGGTTAACCTGTTTTTATATTCATGTGAAGCAGAATTTATTCAGAAACTTCTACGTGAGAAGAAAAAATCCTTTGCTGTGGCCTTAAATTTAATATTTAGATATATCGACGACGTTTTATCTATTAACAACAAACTAACAACTCAACTTTATGACAAACGGGATGATTTCAGCTTCTCCATCATCAACTTCCCATATTTATGTAGCAATATTCCATTATCTGATATCACCTGCACATTGAGTTTATATATCTCCACTAATTCGATACGCAAGAGCTTGTTCTGCGTATGGTTAGTTTTTTAATCGAGGCAGGCTATTGACAAACAAGTTGATAGTGCAGGGGTTCCAACAGTCTCGTTTGAAGTCAGCATTTCGCAAATTCTATGGTCGTTATAACAATCTAGTTTGCCAATACAACCTATCATTGGGTCAAATGCTATCTGACGTGTTTCATACTGATTGTTAGACTGTTCGTGGCGCACTGATTTTGACTACGAATGATTCCATTTGCATGATCAAGATATAGGGCCCACGTACAGCGGGTGTGACCGGTCGACAGGGGATGCTTACTCCTCCTAGGCACCTGATCCCACCTCTGGTGTGTCCAGGGGTCTGTGTTTGCCCAACTATCTATTTTGTATTGCTTATGGGATTTATGAGATCAGTGGCGTCGCTACACTGTAGCAGTGTAAGCACGTGTTTACAAATATTTTCGTTAAATTTTTATTACATATTACGGAAAATGTCATCAGCTTCTGGGGTGGGGTGGGGGGAGGATGTGCCGCTCCCCAGACCCCCTGCTTGCAAATATTTCAAACCTAGCTACTCCACTGGAGATTGATCACTGTTCGTTATCTTCACCCTTCATGATGATTGTGATACACAAGACACTGCTAAAAAAAAAAAAATCCCTGGGTCTAGATAAGCAAGAGAATTCTAGTATTAGAACTGGAAACGGATACATAGTTAGAATGTAAAAGGGGGGAGGGAAGCGCACTGTCATTTAGGGGGAAATTCTATACTGGGACGGTTTTTCCTAGGGGAAGAAATTGTGCTTGGGTAAATTCTTCCTGGGAGGAAATTATATGCCAGGCGCATCTCTCCGGGGGGGTTGGGGGGTGGGGTGGTTCTATCCTGGGTCTGTTTTTCCGGGGGGAGGGGGTCTTAGACTTGCTCAAGTCTCTATGTTGTTTTTATTACTTTACCTTTTCATCCAAATTTTACTGTGTTTTAGATATCTAAATCTCTGTTCTCTACCATACTTAAATGTCATCAAATATATCATCTATGTTTGGCATTATTAAGAGAGCACTGATTATTAAACTTAGAGACTTGAGCAAGTCTAGGGGGGGGGGGGGGGGGGGGGGGGGGGGGGGTTCTATGCTACAACATCGGCTTTACGTCATTTCTATCAAATGGAGAATAGCATAGTTTCAATCTGATTAAAATACAGATCTCTCAAATAGCGCACGCAGCTGTGCGCTATTTGAGAGATTTGTATTTTAATCAGATTGGCATAGTTTTAAAATCTAGGCGTTATTCTTTGTATATATGATTACGCCTATTAATTATAAAATATTTTAGCACTATAGATCTACACCGAAATTTGAAAGTTCAACAGCAAATAATATTTAAAATCCTGAGCTCAAAATATGCTTCATAACTTGGCCTTTATACAAAATATAGATGTTCCCCGAGAGGCGTGGACTTTTTATATGTGTATATATCTTTTTTATCAATGTATCAGTTTGATTATTTTTAAATACCTACATGCAATTTCGTATATTTTGAGATGATCCCTTTTTCAAAGGCGGCGCTGCGACAGGCACTTCCGCTGAAGACAAAAAAAAAAGAAAAAAGAAAATCCAAGGTGTGCTA
>NC_079166.1:55493123-55531901 GCF_947568905.1 Ostrea edulis | reverse complement strand
ACCTATTTAAACCGGTATTAACACATAAATAAGAGCTGTGCGGCAAGAAAAAAATTCCAGGAGTAGTATGCACGTTTAAGTTGGACATAGACTTCAGAGAGTCAAAATCCTCCTCCCCCCCCCAAGGACTTTTATTGCAAGTTCAATGTATATACGATATAGCAAATATCTTTAAAAATCTTCTCAAGAACATTTACAAAGCTATAATTAGGCCTGTTACTTTGTAAGCATCCCCAGATAGTGTAGATTCAAGTTTGTTCAAATCTATGATTTACATATATACCAGGCTCCATGAGGTAGGATGGGGCCACAATAGGGGATCAAAATTTTACATGGGAATGTATAATGGGGAATCTTCTCATTAAGAACAGCTATAATTAGACATATTAATATGCAAGCATTCTCAGGTAGTGGAGATTCAAGTTTGTTCAAATCATGACCGGGGTTGGGGGGGGGGGTTGGGGTTGGGGGGGGTTAGTAGGATGGGACCACAATAGGGGATTAAAGTTTTATATGGGCATATATAGGGAAGCACAACCTGGGTTGGCGAAAGAGCATAAACAAACCACCAGACATTATGTCCTGTAGATTAAGGATGATTTACAAAATCTACCAGACAACTGAACAATTTAGCAGACAAAATAAAAAAAATTTCCTGAGATTGTTTCAACGTTTTTTTTAGGTCACCTGAGTTTACTCTATTGCAACTGGTCCATCGTGTGTTAACAATTGAACATTTTTAACTTCTTCTTAATAACTACCAGTCCAATACTTTTCAAATTTGGTATGAAGCATCATTAGGACAAGGGGGGCATAAATTTCAGGACTCCAACACCCCTGGGGCCTTAGGGGTGGGGCAAAAACTGTCCAGAATTGACCAATTTTCAAAAATGTTTTTCTCAAGAACCACACACATGTAAGAAAAACTAAATGCATGGTGGTGTAGAGGAGGAAGGCCTCTACCAAAGTTGGAAATTTCATGATCCCCGAGGGAGGGGTTCTGACCCCAGGGTGGAGCCAAATTTGGTATATAGTTTTTATGTGTAAAACACTTAAATAACATCTTCTTTAGTGTGGTTGATACTATATTGACACTAAATAAATATTTAGAAAGAGCAGATAGTCCTTTATCAAATTTGTAAATTTGATGATCCCAGGGGTAGGGGTTTTGGTGTCAGGGTGGGGCCAAAATGGTCAGTTATTAAATGTGTGATCAATAGACATTTTGAACTTCTTCTTGATAACTGTCATTCCAATTCTTTTCATATTTGGTATGAAGCATCTTTGGAACAAGGGGGACATAAATTGTAAATTTCATGATCCCCGGGGTAGGGGTTCTGACCCCAGGGCGGGGCCAAACTTGGTACGTAGTGCTAAATGGATAGAGCAGATAGTCTTTTACCGAAATTGTAAATTTAATTTTCTCCAGAGTAAGGGTTCTGACCCCAGGGTGTGGCCAAACTTAGTATATAGTACATGTATGTATGTGGAAGTTTGCTGATACTGTATAAAATCTATAAATGCATACTTAGGAATAGCAGAAAAGGATGTACAAAAAATGGTGAATTTCATAACCCAGGGTTATGACTTTAGGATGGTCGAGTCCAAATTAGTCATATCTTTTGATGTTTTAATGTTAACAGGGTTTGACACTAAGGCACGTCTGACCGACCGAGTCTACTAAATGATTGGTCCGGTCGGGTAAAATGTCGATTTACTAGTCCGACTGGTCGTGTTGAAAAAATAAACAAGAAACTTTAAAACAATAAGATTGTAAAGAGTGTGAGCAATTTTGAACCGCGTGATGACATAATCTTTATTTCTATTTCTAATACATAAGTCGCGATCGGAAGTGATGTTTTACGACATCTGCTCGATGGGTGTAAAGTTATGTTTCGGATAAATAGATATAAATTGAATTCATTTAAAAAAAAAAAACGTTTATTTGAATTAAATATAAGAAAGTGTTTATCAAATTAATAAATTACGTCGTAAAGAGCCATTTTTCGGTGCTGAAATATGTGCGGGAATGTCTCTATATTCAAATACGACGTCTCGTCCTCAAGGAAAGATGTCCCAAGAAAGAAAAGGAAAGGGTTGGGAAGAAACAAAGCAGGGCTTATGAAATAGAATTTTAAAAAAAAATCCGGTTGAGATCATTTTATTCTAAATGGACTAAAGAATTCCCGTGCCGAGTAGAATTTAACGAAACAGAAAATGTGTTTGAAAATTAAAGCATATCAAATTGATTGACGAGACTGATGTTTTTGAGACAATCAAATAAGGATTAGTTCAAACTTAACGATTGTCATTAGAAGTAAGTAATTAAATATGGAGAAACTATCATTTTTTTCTGTACAGTTGGTCAGGGCTAGTGGATGCAAGGTCAGGTCTAGTAAAATTCATTTGAAGTAGCCGGACTGGTCTAGTGCTCAAAAAAGTAAATGTCAAACCCTGGTTAATACACCATATAATATTTAAAGCCTTTCATCAGTGTATGCACTTTTGAGGGCAGTGAAGTTTTAAGAACACATCTTGTTTATACTGTTGCTGAACATTCGAATTTTGCTTAGATATTCAGAACAGGAAATTTTTTCTAGATTTCATAGCCCATGGAAGTAGTGATACTTTTTCACTAGTATTCAGGTAACCGATAAGGCCTGTGGGCCTCTTGTTTTTTTTCAAGCCTTGAGTATGACAGTTCAAAACATTAACTTGTGTTTAACAGCTCTCTATTTTTTGATCACAGGATTAATTTTTTTTATCAATTTCGTTGTAGTTTGATTTTCATCCATTTTTGCTCATATTAACCATATACCCCAGAGCCCCCCAACTTTACAAAAAATATTGATAGAACAAATTTAACCATTTTTAAATGACAAAACTCGCGCTATTGCCACAGAAGTGAATGGTTAGAGGGGGATATGTGATCATGTTGACAAGCACCTGTGTTTAAACTATCAACTTCTTACTTTTTTTTTTGGTCTGAACCAATATTGTTCAACAATTGATAGGCCACACAATCAGAAATAAAATGGCATGCACAATATTGAAAGTACATGCAAACAATTTCTGGTAAAGTAAGTTCATGGTATAAAACCAATTTATCTTTACCAAACTAAGTTTTTGTTTGCATAAAAGTCAACAAACAACTCAGATATGATCCTTATTTTGTTGTCTACTAATATCTGCCGGACAGTTTGTCAGATGAGGTTATAAGTTTATTGAAAATTTACCAGAGATATCTGATAGTCTGGCGTCTTTCTTCTTCTCAAGAACAGTAGGGCCATGATTACTTACTAAGTTGTCTAGATTCAAGTTCTTTTATGTCTCCGATATTAAAGTTGGGGCATATTGGTTTTTAGCTCACCTGAGCTGAAAGCTCAAGTGAGCTATTTTGATCGCCTGTTGTCTGTCCATCCGTCCATATGTCTGTAATTTTTATGCCCCCCTTTGAAAAAGAGGGGGCATATTGTTTTGCACCTGTCGGTCGGTCGGTCTGTCGGTCGGTCGGTCTGTAGACCATGTGTTGTCCGCTCAATATCTTGAGAACCATTCACTTGATGATAATGATATTTCATATGTGGGTTAGTTATGAGTAGAAGAGGATCCCTATTGTTTTTCAGGTCAAAAGGTCAAAGGTCAAGGGTCAATCTACTCTGGATATAGGAATATAATGTCCGCTCAATATCTTGAGAACCCTTTGCTTGACAGACATCAAACTTGGTACACTGGTACATCTTCAGGAGAAGATGACTACTAATTATTTTAAGGTCACATGGTCAAAAGTCAAGGGTCAAATTGGACATAGGAATATACTGTCCGTTCAATATCTTGAGAACCCTTTGCTTGACAGACATCAAACTTAGTACACTGGTACATCTTCAGGAGTTGATGACCCCTATTGATTTTTAGGTCACATGGTCAATCCACTCTTGACATAGAAAGATATTGTCTGCTCAATATTTTGAATTGATAATACTACTCTCAATCAAATGATGTGTGTGTGTATAACCCTTTTCAATTTTGCACCATGGGGGGGGGCATATGTGTTTTACAAACATCTCTTGTTTTTTATTTACATTTTCGACTTCTTTTCCAGAACCACAGGGCCAATTTCAATCAAACTTGGCCAAAAGCATCCTTGGGTGAAGGGCTTTCAAGTTTGTTCAAATGAAGGGCCATGTCCCTTTCAAAGGGGAGATAATCACAAAGATGCAAAAATAGGGTGGGGGTCATTTAAAAATCTTCTTCTCAAGAACCACTGGGCCAGAAGAGCTGAAATTTACATGAAAGCTTCTTGACATAGTGCAGATTTAAGTTTGTTCAAATCATGGCCCCTGGGGGTAGGATGGGGCCACAATAGGGGATCAAAATTTTACATACAAATATATAAGACAAATCTTTAAAAATCTTCTCAAGAACCACTGAGCCAGAAAAGCTAATATTTACATGAAAGCTTTCTAACATAGTGCAGATTTAAGTTTGTTCAAATCATGGCCCCCCGGGGTAGGATGGGACTACAATAGGGGATCAAAGTTTTACATACAAATATATAAGGAAAATCTTTAAAAATCTTCTCAAGAACCACTGAGCAAGAAAAGCTGATTTTTACATGAAAACTTTCTGACATAGTGCAGATTCAAGTTTGTTCAAATCATGCCCCCCGGGGTAGGATGGGGCCACAAAGTTTTATATACAAATATAGGGAAAATCTTTAAAAATCTTCTTCTCAAGAACCATTGGGCCAAAGAAGTTGACATTTACATGAAAGCTTTCTGACATAGTGTAGATTCAAGTTTGCAAAAATAATGGCCTCCAGGGGTATGTTGGGGCCATAATAGGGACTAAGGTTTTACATGCAAATATATAAGGAAAGTCTTCAGATATGGGCCAAGGTGACTCAAGTGAGTGATGTGGCCCATGGGCCTCTTGTTCTCTGTCTTTATGAAACTATAGCCATGCTCATAACATTTGGATGGAGCATGATATGTGCATTTGGTGTGGCAAGACCTAAATGTTTTGATACCAAAGTTTTCACCATGTGATGTTGGCCTTGGAGTTTGACCTATTTTAAAGGAAACCTAACCTAGACAATATTACCTGAACTATTTTATATAGGGCTTTCATATTTATGCCCCCTTCAAAGAAGGGGCCGACCGGGGCATATTGGTTTGCACCTGTCGGTCGGTCAGTAGACCACATGTTGTCCGCTCAATATCTAAAGAACCATTCACTTGATCGTAATGATATTTCATATGAGGGTTGGTTATGAGTAAAAGAGGACCCCTATTGTTTTTCAGGTCAAAAGAGTCAGTCTACTCTGGACATAGGAATACACTGTCCGCTCAATATCTTGAGATTTAGAGAATCCTTTGCTTGACAGAAATCAAAGTTGGTACACTGGTACATCCAAAGGAGTAGATGACCCCTATTGATTTTGAGGTCATATTGTCAAAGGTCAAGGGTCAAACTTCACATAGGAATATACTGACCATTCAATGTCTAGAGAACCCTTTGCTTGACAGACATCAAACTTGGTACACTGGTACACATACAGGAGAAGATTACCCCTCTTGATTTTGAGGTCACATGGTCAAAGGTCAAGTGTCAAACTGGACATACAAATATACTGGCCACTCAAAATCTTGAGAACCCTTTGCTTAACAGACATCAAACTTGGTACACTGGTACATCTTCAGGAGAAAATGACCCCTATTGATTTTGAGGTCAAAGGTCAATGGTTAAACTGGACATAGTAATATATTGTCTCCAATATTTTAAGAATTATTTGCTTGATTGACACCAAACCTGGTACACTGGTACATCATAAGGAGTAGATGACCCCCATTGATTTTTAGGTCACTTGGTCAATCCACTCCTGACATCGGAAGATATTGTCTGCTCAATATTTCGAATCAGTGATACTACTATCAATCCAATTATGCATGTGTATAACCCTTTTCAAATTTGCACCTTGGGGGCATATATGTTTCACAAACATCTCTTGTTTGTGTATACTTAGTGGATTCTTTATGGCAAGACCATAATTTCATACTATGATCTTTGACCTTGACCTTAGAATTTGACCCAAATTTCAAAACTAATCAAAACTTTAACATTGCTCATAACTTTTGAATGGAGAATTATGTATCTTTCGTGTTTCATGTATGCATTCCTTGTGACAAAACTTTCTTTTGATACACATGTTTTTGACCTTGTATAACTTTGACCCTTGATTTTTACCTACTTTGAAGAAAAACAGTTAATCTAGGCAATATCTCCTGAACCGTTTAAGGTAGGGCTTTTATATCATGGTTGTTGATCTTATGACCTTGTATCACGGTTATATTGTGACTTTTGGGGTTAGGTTGGGGGCACAATAAGGGATTAAAAGTTTTCATGGTAATATTAGAAGATTAAAAAACAATCTTAGAATACAAGAGATGAACGAAAGCATGGCCAAGGTGACTCAGGACCTATTGGCCTCTTTGGCTATCCCTGCAGCTAATGAATAGAAAATATATACATGAACTTGTACCAATGGGTTACAGATCAAATTTGAGTTAGGGCTTTGTTGACCTATTTTGGAAAGAGTTATGGACCTTGAACTTAAAATTAGCAAATAAAGCCACAAAGTGGGGTCCTTTTGTGATGCTTGCCATTACAATAATATCTGGTTAGACATACATGTAGACATCTAATTTATTTCCTTGGTTTAATGTTGTACATAGGAATTTGATAAAGAAATAAAATCTTTCTAATAAGAACTGCAAGGATACAGTAGTCAGACTAATTGATAAGAAAGTGTCTTCATTCTGTTACCATGGAGCTAGGGGATTTAAAATTCACCTGTCTTAGTGTCTCAAACTTTTGCTTATTTCAGAAAAGTATCGGAAGCGTTGAGAAAATTGATTAATTCCGTAAGGACAGCAGATGATCCTACATGGTTATGCTGTCTACCTTTGTATCATTTTTTGTGTGGAAAACTCAGACCATTTGAAGAAATTGCACTCAATGATGCCCATAATGCAAGAAAACCTGTGTGGTGGGGAAAAGAAGAAGTTGTAGTCGAGATGGATTATTTGAAAGGAAAAACAAAATGGAGTGTGTAAGGAATTTGAATTTGTAAATGATTATGTTGTAAATGCCAATTTGAAAAAATTTAGAAGAGTGATGTAATCTAAAAGTAGAAAAACCTTCATATTTTTCATTATTATCTATATGTTTCATGAAATGATTAAAGATTCTGAGGTTTTATACATGTAATAAATAACCAATTACAGTGATTCCTATAGTTATGCATAATTCATACAGTCCCTGAAATGGTTTACTTTACCATTTGAATGGTAAGTGAACAGTGCGAATGCATGGTGCAAATAGAGTTTGAACGTGAGTGCTTAGTGAATGGTGACCAATCGGTGAACACAGATGAATAATTCGGGAAGTCTCAAATGTTTTTCTTGCATTGTACTAATTATTCCATATTCTGGTGAGAGAAAAAAAGATAAGCAAATTTAATCAATTAATAGATTTGGAGTGCCAACATCACCAGACTATAGACTTTCTGTTTTGAACACTTCATGAAGAAAGAAAAAATAACTATAAAGACACGGTAATGAGACGATACATTTGTACATGTACCGGTACATGCACATTGTATATGTATGTATGTTTCATTTATTTAAATGCTATTGAAGATTTTTGCATGAAGAAAGAATAGCTAGCATACAATGAATGATTGAACAGCAATAAATGATAAAAAAATGAATATCAGATAATTTAAGGGGTTGTTTTGTTGTGTTTAATGAATTATTCATAATTATAATTTCATCAAATGTGTAGATGTGGTGACTAGTCATTCTCTGTTTACTTATTATAGAAATTTATACAATTGAACTGTATCAGTTAATATTATTTTAAAACCTATTTTCTAATCAATTAAAAAATACCATTACACTTTTATGTACATTATTAATTATAGATATTGTTCTTTTTTACCATCATTGTTTTTGGAAAATTTTTATTTCAATGACTTCTCAAGAATTCAAATTTCAATATCCCAAAATGTGAAATTTTTACTCCGATGTTTCGAATGAATAGTAAAAATAAAGACTGCAGAAATTAGTGAAGAGTGAGTGCACAGTGAATGCCCGGTGAGCAAACACTGAATACTTTGTGAACGGTGAAGAAACGGTGATTGAATGACAAAATCGGAAAGTAGAATCTTTCAAGGACTGTATGTAGAATCAAATTGTAGGAAAGCCCAAGACTACAAAATATGTGCATCTCTTTAATGTTTGATGTTTTGCAGAGAACCTATGGTTATATTGAAAAAGTTGGAACCCATGTTTGAAATGGACTTTTACCTACCAAGGTCTTTTATGGCTGTATTAAAATTGGACAAATTAGAAGTTGTGAAATCCAAAGCATTGCCACCTGAAGTCACTTTGGCTGGGCTTTATTATTTCTTCAATACAGAGTATTTTTTAGATGGAGATGCAAATCGAAAGGTAATAATAAAATTACTATAGCCTTCCCCATTGCTCATGATCAATCGACATACTGTAGACTAACTTTTTTGTGGGATGAAATGTTCATGATCTGAGGAAAAAAATGGCATGTTCATGTATGGCTGGAAAAATATTGGTGCAGAGTAGGAAGCCCTCTATCAAAATTCTGAATTTCATTAACCCTAGGTCAGGAGGTAATTCTCTAGGGCAAGACCAAAATGGGCATATAGTGTTGGTGTCTATCATGTGTAAAACTCTTCATTTTAGCTTACCTGAGTTGAAAGCTCAAGTGAGCTATTCTGATTACTTTATGTCTGGTGTCAGTCTTTCCATCCATACACGTTTAGCATGCGTTTTTGACTTGCTTCCCAGAACCATAGGGTTTATTTCAGCTAGCCCACATAACCACAAAACATGCTTGAAAAAAGAGGATTCAAGTTTGTTCAAATGAAATGCCACACCCTTTTTGGAGATAATCGAGAATTAGTCAAAATTTTGTGGATCTTTTAAAAATCTTTTTCTCAAGAATCTCTTGGCCAATCTCAATTTTACTTCACACAAATCATCATTGGGTGAAGGGGATTCAAGTTTGTTCAAATGAAGGGCCATGATCCCTTTAAAGAGAGATATTAATCAATAAGAGGCAAAAATAGGGTGGGGTCATATAAAGACCACTAGGCCATCATTGGATACCCATGGGTGATCTGTATTTTTACTTACATGTATCACCCGTGGGTAAATTCGCTGAAAAATCATCGTATGTAATTAATATGCGCGGTTCATTTGATTGGCTGCTGCAAAGAGTCGCGATGGCAAATCAAAGAATCAAAGTTTATGTTACGTTTGTGTATTCTGTTATGACAAAAACTTTTCCGTAGTTAACATGCCGATTGTAAATAAATCCACTCACTGGTGCATTTCGCAGTTTGAGAAAGGTACTAGCTCCCACATAATTTTTTTACGGGTATTTGATGTAAGTGACCTGTACGACTTGTCTTTAATTGTTTTAAAACAAAATTTGCACGTTATAATTGGCTTAAATAGCAAACTAATAAACATATTTCCAAAATTGAAGAGTTCCAACTTTCTGATTGGTTGTCTATAATCAACAAATTAGCATATTTTACGACGATATTTCAGCAATTTTGCCCACGAGTGATGAGTAAAAGAACGAGATCACCCGTGGGTATCCGATGATGCCACTAGGCTAGAAAAGTTGAAATTAATTTGAAAGCGTCCTGCCAGTGTAGATTCCAATTTGTTCAAATCATAGTCCCCGGGGGTAAGATGGGGCCACAATAGGGGATCAAAGGTTTCCATGGTGATATATAGGATAAATCTTTAAAAGTCTTCTCCAAACTTCCACAGAGTTCATATGCTCACAAACCAAACTCTTCCACTTAGGCATTATGGGATAGCGATTTCTTAGGCCACGTATACTGTGACGTCACTGTAGAATGACGTAACGTCAGACGTAAACAACTTTCAAAACAAGAACGTAAACATCAAGTTCATTACTTTACACAATAATTTGAACAGTCTCCCTACTTTTTAAAGATCTTTTGATCATTTTATGTTTAAAATAAAATCCATACTTTTATATTAATGCTCTTAATATCAATATCTTCAAACTTTTAACTGCGAACTACTTCTTTAGTGTTATTTGCCTGCGTGATAATCGCGGACTCACAATAAACAAATCTGTATATGGTACTGTGTCACATAGGAGAGGTCTATTCATAGGTGACGTAATGAGGCCTCGATGGGGAGTTTGAGTCTTCTCAAGAAAAGCTGGTTCATGAATACTTATATCAATATGCAATCATCCTCAGGTAGTGCATGTGAAGTTTGTTCAAATCATTAGGCCCCCGGGGGTAGAGTGGAGCCCCAACTGGGGATCAGAGTTTTAAAAGGAGATATACATGTACACTGTAGAGGATGATACGCGAATCTTTAGACATAAATCTTTTCAAGAACAACAGGGCCATGATTACTCATATAAGTATGAAAGCATTCCCAGTGCAGATTCAAATTTGATCAATTTGTGGTCCCCGGGGGTAGGATGTGTCATGATTGGGTATCAAAGTTTTACATGGGAATATATTGGGGAAAATCTCCTCGATGACAACAGGGTCGTGAATACTCGCATTAATATGCAATCATCCCAAGGTAGTGCAGATTGAAGTTTGTTCAAATCATGACCCATAGGGGTAGAATTGGACCAGAGTAGGGGATCCAAGTTTTATATAGGAATATGTACAGTGGAGCTTCGGTAATCTGGACGCCATTAATCTGGACACTTCCGGATAATATTTTACTACAAAACATTAAAATGCATTGAAAATTGTTAGTTCGGACGATAATTTTTTGGGGGAAGGTTTGTCGTGGGCAATTTTAGCAAGGCATGAATTATAAAGAAAACAACCCAAACTGTCTAAGTGAAGTGATTACCTGTACCCTTTCAACACCTCCCTTAAATTAGGTGGCACAAGCATGTGATGATGTGTCAGATAGTATGTGCCGATCGAGACATATTGTACGTATTGCCAATATATGCACATCAAATTCCTGTAATGAGTGTAGTGTTGAATCTCTAAAATAAATCTGTAGCATATTATTTTATAGTCTTGATCAATAGCCTAATACGGAATATTGGAACCATTATTTTGTCTCTGATTCCGTCCTGGCTTTGATATTTAGTATGTCCAAAGAGATCATGTTTTCTGTGTTAACTTGGGCAACTTTTTAGTAAACAAACACATGTTATTTGCTTACTATCAAATCTAGTTAGATCAGGCAAATAACCAGCTAACAAATCAATCTTTGTATGTACTGATAACAAATGTATGTGTTGATTTAACGTTATGTCAAAAACAAAACGGGGAGGGGGTTGGCAGGGAGAATGGTGGGGGCTACATGTTTCTGCATGTACATGTCTAGATATCGATGCATAAATAACTTTCACATGAGTATTCCTTGTGACGACCTTTCCATGGGTACCAAAATTTTTTTACCCTAGCTGGGACCTTGACCTTGGAGTTTGATCTACTTTTAAAAAATTTGACTTTGGTCATAACTTCTAAATGGTAAATATTAGTGCTTTCATATTGCACATGAATATTTCTTGTGACAAGATCTTTCTACTGGTACCAAGATATTTATCCTTGTGACATTGGCCATCTTTGGAATTGGCCATTATTGGGGGCATTTGTGTTTCACAAACACATCTTGTTTTTATACGCCCATCGAAGATGGGATGTGTGGCTCTGTCCGTCTGTCCGGACCTTGTGGGCAGGATACAGACTGAACCATAAGCCCTAGGACTTTACAACTTGGTACATTTGATCACCATGATGAGAGGAAGATGCCTATTGTTTTTCAAGGTCAAAGGTCAAGGTAGTAGTATCACTTATTAGGAAAACCTTGTGGGCAGGATACAAACCGAACCGTAAGCTCCAGGATATTATAACTTGGTATATTTGATCACCATGATGAGAGGAAGATGCCTATTGTTTTTCAAGGTCAGAGGTCAAAGGTCAAGGTCGTAGTATCACTTTTTTAGGAAAACCTTGTGGGCAGGATACAAACCGAACCGTAAGCTCCAGGATATTATAACTTGGTATATTTGATCATCATGATGAGAGGAAGGTGCCTATTGTTTTTCAAGGTCAAAGGTCAAGGACGTAGTATCACTTAGAAGGAAAACCTTGTGGGCAGGATACAAACCGAACCGTAAGCTCCTGGATATTATAACTTGGTATATTTGATCACCATGATAATGAATTAGCTCACAGAGGCCAGTGGTAACTTCACTAAAATATGAATCCCACTAAAATATGTTTTCTTGAGCAAAATCTACGGGCGTATTATGCCACGTTGGCATTGCTCTTGTTTTTTTTAAAGAAAGAAGACTTGTTTTCTATTTCTATTGATTACATTACATAAATGTAAATATTCCCATGTGGAATTTAATAAGGCACGTATATTTGTATATGTTAATTTACTTCCATTCCCCTTCCTTCCATTTTAAAATATATATCAAATGAAACGATAGATACATGCCTGCATATACATTGTACAGCCAGTTTTATTGATTATCATAATTACCAGTCGAGAGTACATTTGATAATTCACAGCATATTTGATAGGGCTGAAACGATTCACTGAAATATCGATACTGTGCGTTCCATATAAACCCTCGATTCAATGTTCGATTCATTGCCTTGATTTTCAGTCAGATACGTTTATTGCGAACTGGTTCAGTAAAATACATCAGGCTTGGCCTGTACTGATCATTTTACCTGCATGAGGAACAAAATAACGTCGAATAATGTTCAGACTGTTGTTTGCCTTGAGTTTTATTAAAATAATAATGAACTTAATCAGTTTAAACTACAGAGCCAATATGCATCTTACTGTTTGGCAATTTGGAAACATTTTGCTTTTAAAATTATGAATGTGAATGTTAATTGGTAATTAAATTTTTCTTCAATGCTATTGGATTCTTCTGTGAATTGTATCGTATGGAAAGTATTGAATCGTGGCAGAAGTATTGCAATATGTATCGTATCATGAAGGGGACGTATCGTTTCAGCCCTAATATTTGATCAATATTTGTCTTGCTATTCAAATTATCAACACACATCTGAATACATTATTACACCACATGTGCAGATAAGGGGGGGGGGGGGGAGTGGTGTCTTGACCTGAGATTTGTCGGGAAGTGTTATGTGTAATTGTATACCACAATTCATCAAGTACTTGAAGGATAACTACTATATGCTTTTTGTTTTCTTTTAGATGATGTATGCTTGCCTTGAAGTTGTCACATCACAGCTTAGAGAATACTGTGATAAAAATGCTGAAGAAATGTATGTATATGTGTTTACTACATGAATGTTTCTCATTCAATGTTGTTTCTTTCTTATCATCGTCACATGCCACGGCTGAGATGTCCACTCCTCTTCCCTTTCACCCGTGGCTCTCTGCGTGACAATTTCTTTGTTTCTCATAAATATGCACGACGAGAATGGCGTAATCCGTTATCAATAGAAGTAAAACAGCTATAATGGGTGTGGCAAGGAAAACGTGTTCTTTTTGCACCGAAATTAAAGTAAACAAAAATCCTACAGATCGATGACATCTGAACAGTTTCACAGTTTATTTCTTATATATATCCACTTGTTCCATGGGGTGGGGGTGGGGGTGGGGGTGTTAATTACTAATACACAATACTTGTCGTCATTAGTCTCTGAATATTTCATTAGAAACACACGGCAGTTTAAAGACTTCTCACCGCCTGTTATGAACAAGCGTTCTGATTGGTCAGAATAATATAACCGCATTCTATAAACAGTTTAAATCTCCGATTAAGTCTTGCTCGGAAGCTCAGCGATTAGCAGAATCACGTCATGCATATTTATGAGAGACGAAGAAATTGTAACACGGAGAACCACGGGTGAAAGGGAAGAGGCGGCGCATACGTTTCAGCCGTGGCGTGTGACGATGCTTTCACATCTGATATTGTGATAAACATTTTTAGGGTGGGTCTTTTATTTTTGTCTATTAAAGCCAAATATGAGGATAAAATTATTAAAACACCATTGTGTGTCTTTATGTTGACAATGGGAAAGAAATTGTGATTGCACAGTACATGTAGTCATGGCAATATTTTGCAATGAGTTAATAATGGGTCCATTAATTGTGAAGACTGACATTTTTATTTTATGTCTGAAACTGCACAGAAGAAAATAATTAATAAATAATTGTTGAATTATTTTTTTGCCAACATCAAGGGTACCTGGTCCCCACCTCTTTGAACAGGTGATCTTTTCCAGTCAAATTGAATTGTGATATCACTTTTTGATTAGGTGATTATATAACTAACATATACATTAAAAAGAAAAATTTATACTGTTTCTTGACTGACCTTATGAGAAAAAGCAGTCAACCTAATACTTTAGGTTCATACCTGAGTTAGTAGGGTAAATATTCCAATGTACTTTCTTACTCCCATGTATAATACTCCAGCCAATCACATCCATCGTTTGAAAACTGACACATGTGCAGCATCATTACAATACTGCCTTATTACTACCACACCAATCCTTTTGAAAAGCGGGGTTACTATAAGAATTAAAATTGCAACTCAATACTTGGGTATGAATGGAATTCACCCTTAATTTATTATGAAAAGAATTTTCAAATTTTTCTTTAGAAGGCTTTTAGAAATAGATTCATATTATTACATTTTACCATTTGCAATTTCAATGGTTATAAAATGCATAACAGGTTCAATGTCATGAAACATAGACATGATCAGTTATGACCTTTGAAATACTGTTAGGGGGGGGGGGTTGAATAGCAGATCAAAGTTTCACATATGAATATATATAGGAGAAATTTTTTATTCTCAAGAGCAGCATGGCCATGCAGGATTAGTCATGTAAAATATTCTCAAGTAGACTAGTGTAGATTCAAGTTGTGTCGAATTAATTCCCTAGGATGATTTGCATAGAATCAAAGTTTGACATTGGGGAGAATTTGAAAATCTTGTTAAGAACAATAGAGCCATGATTGGTTGGCAATTATCCTCAGGTTCAAGTTTGTTTGAATAATGGTCCTTGGAGGAAGGGTGGGGCAACAATAGATCAAAATTTTGCATGGGAATATATACATAAAGAATCTATAAAATTCTTCTTCTCAAGAATCACTGGTCATTATTAGTTTTATTAATGTTTCAGTAGTTAAGAAATGTTTCAGCAATGCTAAAAGTGTGTCAGCAGAGGTGGGAGTACTTTTGAAAATTTAACTTAGGCCATAACTTTTAATAGGTCTAAGTACTATGGTTTTCATATTTCATAGTGTGGTGTATTCCTTGTGACAAGACCTTTCTTTTGGTACCAGAATTACTTTGCTGTCTTATGAGGCCTGCATCAGTGTTTCACAGATACATCTTGTTTTTCATTAGCAAAACCATGGCATAACCGACTGTGTATTGAATATCTAGTGAAATGTATTGTAAATGAACTTATGCCTTTATCAAAATTGTGAAATTAATGGTCTCAGGAATTCATGTCAATTTTGACACAGTAAGTTTTGTGTAACATTTGATTTTTCAGCTCTAAGAACATGTTAAGCAGTGCCTACTTGTCTGTAAAGATTGGTGGTGATTTGGTCTATATAGCATACACAAAACATCAGAGAGAGACTGGATTGATGGCCAGAACGGTTGAAGCTTATATGGTGTCTTTAGCTGCATTTGAGATATTGGTGACAAAAGATTGTGAAATTGCAAAGAACTTTAAGAAAAAAGATTTTCATTTAACATCAATGGAGGATAAAAGAAAGTGGATTGGTTGTTGGTTGGATAGATACAATTTTTACTACACAGTGAAGGAAGATTTAAAGGTAAGCAGTTTAACTTTAAGCAATTTAGTTTATATGTTTTTATATGCCCCCATAATCGAAGATTCGGGGGCTTATAGTTTTTGGTCTGTTAGTCTGCAAAAACTTTAATCATGGCCATATATTTATTAATATTAGAAATCGCATTTTTCTCTATGAACCAACCAATTTCAGCACGCAACACAATCCGTTCATATTGATCATGAACATATCATGAACTAGTTTAAAGCATGTGACTGAAAATTTGGGAGCGTAATAATTTTTAAAATGCAACATGTTACGAAGATCTTGTGAACTGACGTGGATTATCATCCCAATTTTGTGGTCTCCTAGCTCCAAAATACAGTGCACCGTGCAATGTTGATAAAAGGCAGGGTGAGACGAAGTGTGATGTCATGTCTATGTTTTGATGTACGTCATAACAAGACGGTGAGAGAGGCGATCTAAGGAGTTCGTTTTATGCAACAAAGAGAAAAAAAAAATGTTTTTTCTGTGTCAAAAAATAAGAACTGTACAATTCCTTGGCACGCCCCACTATTCACACCGAACAACAAGCCTCCACAGTACCCAGGAGTCACTTAAATTCAAGATTAAATATCAAAATTACTCTTATAGTGAAGTTTCATTTTTAAAATTATATTCTTTAAATTCAAGAAATAACTTACTCATTAAAGAGGTATAGTGTATTTGCTGACGATACGGCCGACTAAATCTAAATGGAAAACGCTGATTTCCAATAATAGACTGGCATGTTATATTTAAATATAAGGTCAACGTGTTTGATGTTTCGTTAACCAAGACAAATAACTGCCGCAGTTTAGCATTACTGACATTTATACGAGTCGTTCTTTACTTAATAAACCATTTTCCTATTTGGAATGATGAACAGTACAATATTTTCATAGACCTGTGCATTCATATTACACAACCCTTTTACATATGGCATTACTTAACTCACTGTTCTAACATGACTGCAGCACCTTTAATAGATGTCATCAGTTCATTTGCCTTTGGTTGATAATTCGAGTGTTTAACTTTGCCTAAATATCATATGACATGAGTTTTTATATTTTCTTTTTAAAAGTCAAACTGTATAACAGTTCTTTTCCTCCCTTGACCTATTTTTACTTATTACATGCTGTGCATTTGTGTCCTTTTTAGCTCAGCTGAGCTAAAAGCTCAAGTGAGCTTTTCTGATCACCCGTATTCCGACATTCGTCCGTCTGTCCGTCCATCTGTAAACTTTTAACATTTTTAACTTCTTCTCAAAAACCACTGGGCCAATTTCAACCAAAGTTGGCACAAAGCATCCTTAGGTAAAGGGAATTCTAAATTGTTAAAATAAAGGGCCAGACCACCTTCCAAGGGGAGATAATCAAGAAAAGGTAAAAATAGGGTAGGGTCATTAAAAAATCTTCTCAAGAACCACCAGACTAGAAAAGATGAAATTTATAGATAAGCTTTTTTAGGTAGTGCAGATTCTAAATTGTTAAAATCATGGCCCCCGGGGGTCGGATGGGGCCAGAATAGGGGATCAAAGTTTTACATACAAATATATAGGAAAAATCTTTAAAAATCCTCTTCTCAAGAACCACTGAGCTAGAAAAGCTGAGATTTATATGAAAGCTTCCTGTTATAGTGCAGATTCTAAATTGTTAAAATCATGGCCCCCAGGGGTCGGATGGGGCCACAATAGGGGATCAAAGTTTTATATACAAATATATAGGAAAAATCTTTAAAAATCTTCTTCTCAAGAACCACTGGGCCAGAAAAGCTGAGATTTATATGAGAGCTTCCTGATATAGTGCAGATTCTAAATTGTTAAAATCCTGGCCCCCGGGGGTCGGATGGGGCCACAATAGGGGATCAAAGTTTTATATACAAATATATAGGAAAAATCTTTAAAATCTTCTTCTCAAGAACCACTGAGCCAGAAAAGCTGAAATTTATATGAAAGCTTCCTGATATAGTGCAGATTCTAAATTGTTAAAATCATGGCCCCCCGGAGGTCAGATGGGGCCACAATAGGGGATCAAAGTTTTACATACAAATATATAGGAAAAATCTTTAAAATCTTCTTCTCAAGAACCACTGTGCCAGAAAAGCTGAGATTTATGAAAGCTTCCTGATATAGTACAGATTCTAAATTGTTAAAATCATGGCCCCCGGGGGTCAGATGGGGCCACAATAGGGGATCAAAGTTTTACATACAAATATATAGGCAAATTCTTTAAAAATCTTCTTCTCAAGAACCACTAAGCCAGAAAAGCTGAGATTTACATGAAAGCTTCCTGACATAATGCAGATTCAAGTTTGTTCAAATCATGGGCCCCCGGGGGTTTGATTGGGCCACAATAGGGGATCAAAGTTTTACATACAAATATATAGGAAAAATCTTCTCAAGAATCACTGAGTCAGAAAAGCTGATTTTTACATGAAAACTTTCTGACATAGTACAGATTCAAGTTTGTTCAAATCATGGCCCCTGGGTGTAGGATGGGGCCACAAGGGGGATCAAAGTTTTACATACAAATATATAGGGAAAATCTTCTTCTCAATAACCACTGAGTCAGAAAAGCTGATATTTACAAGAAAACTTTCTGACATAGTGCAGATTCAAGTTTGTTCAAATCATGGCCCCTGGGGGTAGGATGGGGCTACAAGTGGGGAGGGGGGGGGGGTCAAAGTTTTAAATACAAATATAGGGAAAATCTTTAAAAATCTTCTCAAGAACCATTGGGACAAAGAAGTTGACATTTACATGAAAGCTCTCTGACGTAGTGTAGATTCAAGTTTGCAAAAATCGTGGCCTCCAGGGGTAGTTGGGGCCATAATAGGGACTAAGGTTTTACATGCAAATATATATGGAATCAGCCTTCGACGTTAACCAGTGGCCCGATGCCCGAGGCCAGTAAAATCGGGATCGGGCTTCTTAAAATATTAAACACGGGAGTCCAGCAGGCCTGTAAATGTTTTCTTATATGTTCTGTATATATTACAAATAAAGCGTGAGATTGACTCAGACTAAATGTCATGACTTAGTAGTCAAATTTCGCATAGAAAAATGATCAACCATGCTGCCTTTTCTGAAGTATAGGGAGGGGGCTCGTCCGGGAAATTCAAAACCACCCAAGCGTATTTCATAATCACAACCATCCAATTAAAAAAAAAAAAGAAACCAAAAACCTGTCGTACAAGGAGAAGAGAGCGAAAATTCATGCCCCAATGGACCGAGGGTAGGCCTTGGCTAACATTTGATTCTGGAGAAAACAAAATGTTTTGTACGCGGTGTATACAAAACAAAGTTGAACATGAGCTGCTGATATATCTGCGAAATTAATATGTTGAAAAATAAAATAAGACAATCCTTTTAATGTCAGTTGTTCTCCAACTATGATCATCTTGACCTGTATTTTCCTACAATAGAACATACATGTGTCTATAGTGTAGAATCAGCAAATAACATGTGGTCAAATTAGAAAAAAACATTTTGGGCCTGTAAAATATTGTTTGGGCTTGCACAATTATTATACTGGGAGGCCCGAAGGGCCTGTGCTTTACAAAGGGTTTCGTGAAGACTGTGGAATGTCTTTAGATATGGGCCAAGGTGACTCAGGTGAGGGATGTGGCCCATTGGTCTCTTGTTTTTATAAATATTTTAACGAATACTGTGTAGATATACAGAATTCATTGTCTAAAACACTATATAGTGTACTACATGTTTACAATGCACATGTAACTGCATGATCTACACACAAGGAGTTTTGTCATGTTTTTTTTATATGTTCCCAAGACAACCAGCATTCATGCAATCAAGACAATAACTTAAAATTGCTTCTTCATGAGCCCTGTTAACACCTTCACCATTCTGTTGACTGAAGTTGTGATGTAGTTTTTAATTACAAATGCGTATTACAAGTCTACTATGACGTCATGTGGTATGAAACTTTGTAACAATGAGCGGTATATTTGTTAAAATGTATTTTAAAAAAAACCATATCACCATCTTAAAACATTTTATTGTATAAAAGTAATCCTTCCTTATGTATCACCCAATATATGCACGACTGACATAAATTAATGGCATGCTATTTGTACATGTTTTTTATTGATTACTATCATTTTGATTAGTTTTTCGCTCAAAAATAGCCTTAATATCTGTAGCTGACCACGGGTATGGTGCATGTGACCCAAATTTGCCATTATGCATGCATGCGTCTATATTTAATGCACATTAGCTTCGCTTTACGTCCACACCATTGGAGCGAATGCGAAGTAAATTTGATATGCATTAAATCGTGACATAAATTTTATTTTAAAGTAAACTAATGCACATTAAATTCTCCATGTGACCGTGGTGCAGATTTAATTCACATAACTTTCGTTTAATGCAAACTAAATTCTTCGAGTGAACGAGGCATCAAAGGTCTTAACAACAATCAAATTATGAACTTTGTGAAAATATTTCAAAGCATATACTTTTATAGACATATAAAACCATTTTATGATTGATATTCTGTACAGAGTTTTTACCATATTTTACGATCTTGTGTACAGGTTTTTCTTTCAAAATCATGCCCAATTACTATTTGAAATACTACAACACCACTTGCACGGAATGGTACGAAACGATTCTTGCACGGAACGGTGAACGTTTTGCACGAAACGCTGAACGATCTGCACCAATCGGAACTCCTCGAATGTCTCGCGCACTTGACTTAGACCTTGGATGTAATACGATGGCATCCATGAGTGAATTTGATGCATTGTCAACTATGACGTCACAGCCCACTGCACTACGTTACGTACGTCATAGCTAGCAATGCATCAAGTTCACTCATGGATGCCATCGTATTACAACCGAGATCTATGTCGAGTGCACGAGACATTCGAGGAGTTCCGATTGGTGCAGATCGTTCAGCGTTGTACGAAACGCTGACCACTAAGTAGGCGTGGCTTGCACGCTTTGTGAACGGTCTGCACGAAACGGTAGGCGTGGCCTGCATGCTGTGATTTTTTTCGGTAATATTTGGTTAAATAGTTTCAATATAATTGCAGTATTCTAGATATTTAAAAAAAGTTGAGAAAGAAATGATGATGATTCATTTTAAAACGATTGCTCATGTACGACGTGGTAAATTTCATTTTTACTTATTAGATCAATGACTTAAAGGGACTGGTTCATGATTTTTGATAAAAATATTTTTCATTTTTGATGTTAAACATTAAAAATATAACTCATTTAATATTGACAGCCAAAATTTTGACCTTCTGAATGCAAGAATAAAAGCTATATTCCACGCTTAAATCTGTGTTATGTAAACAAAGACTCGAGTCTTTTTATGTAAACAAACAAGTGAAATATTGATTTTGTAATATAATTCATCTTAATTTTGCATAATCACAAATTTTAACTTTTAGATGACACATTCTACCCCCAAAATGCTTGAAATGTGAAAGATATATAATAAACTTAGATCGATATCCATTTCTTTTGAAATTTCGTAAACAATAACATACCGCAATCTTTGTTTACAAAACAGATAATAAACTCTATAAAATGAGCTTCTGTGATGATGTATAACCTTAATTTTCATGTGAAATCTTTGAAACACATTAGACATTAGATTTTGATCATTAAAAGTGAAAAACAAAATTTTGGGTAAAATCGTGAATCGATCAGTCCCTTTAAATGAACATGTTGGAATGAAAACAAATGAATTTTTTTTTATTTCGGAAAGAAAGAAAATAGGCAAAAATCATATGTCACGGAAGATTGATTATAATCAAATTTTATTGATTCATTGCTCTATTAAATTCATTGAAACTGAATATAAGATGGTCGCGTCTGTTTTGCTATTTTTGTACATTCCAATCTAATCAAAATCAGATCCTAGGATACGCTCACAATCGCTATAATAGGATCTGACATAACCCCATTGGGGGTCATGTCCACATGACCTTTCGCTTGGGATATTCATGAGAACTATCAGCCAGTCAGATTGTGCCATACAGACAATGATGGCTATTTAGGCGGTTCCTGGCAATTCGTAAATAAATTGCTGTAATCTCTCTCCCACGAAGTTTATTCCACACTGTAAAATTGTATATTCTCGCATAACGAATTTTAAACTTTTGCAATAATGCCTAATCTATTCTGTTCATGCAAACAACAAAACGTACGATATGAAATACACCCAAATTAAATTAATCGTGAATTCCGATTTATGTATGAATAGGGATGGGTATGATTTGAATAGTTTTCAAGATGGTTTACGTAAATAACGCGAGGAATATAACGCTAGTTGACGTAAACGGTGCATTGTGATGTTGCATCTAGCTGCGATATGTTTTCTTTCAAACCAAACAATCGCAGCCACTTTCCTTGAATTGTGAACACCGACGATTTCAAAGCCGACGCGCTGATTGACTGACATAAAGTTCATCTGAACATGACCCCTAATTGGGTTATGTCAAATCTACTTATGCAGAGTATACGACGCGGATCTAAGAAGTCTGATTTTAATTAGATTGTGTACATTCATTCAGAGTGTCGTTAAAATACATTTGCAATTTGTATATTCCCAAAGACAGATGTTGAATAAACCTATACATTTTATATACATGTGTATGTGTATGAAAACAGATAAAATGATTTAAAGAAACTTCTCGTCGGGAAAGATTGAAATATTTTTGGGCGGGGAGAGGGTTGTGAACAGTCTGCACGAAACGCTAGACATGACCTGCATGCTTTGATTTTTTTTCCCGGCATTATTTTTTTTATCATGGGGTTAGTTTAAACAAGGAATAGTTTAATGACTTACGAACATATTGGAATAAAAGGAAATGGATATTTTTTAACTTCGGAAATAAAGGAAAAACATGCATAAATTGTATCGTCATGGAATATTTATTATTTAACTTTATTTATTCATTGCTCTATTAAATTCATTGGAAAAGTCGCGTCTGTATCGCTATTTTGTACATTCATCTGAGTGTCGTTAAAACACGTGTGTAATTTGTATTTCCAGGCCTCTTTTCAAAGACAGATCTTGAATAAACCTATACATTTTTACATACGTGTATGACAACAGATACAATGATTTAAAAAATTCTCGTAAGACTGGAACATATTCTCGGGTGGGAGGGGGGGTGCATCTAAACATAGAATTAGCCAGTCGATAAGAACCTGTCATCTTGGATAAGAAAGGAAGATACAAAACCAAAAGAAACAATCAAAATATGATTGAAATAAATTGAGAAATAAATCATATAAATGAAGATAAAATAAATAATGCGATATTGGAGCGGATCTAACATCCAATTTTAATTAAATTGTTGCATTTGCCTCAATCTTAAACCTATGGAAAACTCTAACATTCAGTTTTGAGAGACAAAAGATATAAACACCTCTTTTGTCATATTTCAATTGCCGTGCCCCCCCCCCCCCCCCCCCCCCCCCCCGCCGATTTTCACACCTTTTGTACGATGTAAAAAAAAAAAAAAAAAAAAAAAAAAAAAAAAAAAAGGGGGGGGGGGGGGCCTTGGAATTTGCGTAGAATATACAAGTTAATCACAGGTCAGTCTTTGCATTATGCAGAGAGTTCCAATAAATGATTTTGATGAAAATATTTTTCATTTAAAAAGGGAAACTTGATCATACAAATGTAACAAGGCAAATGAATTATTAAATTCCTATATATCAAAAAAAAAAAAAAAAAAAAAAAAAAAAAATAAAAAATAAAAAAAAAAAAAAAATAACGAAGGCAGAGATATTATACATGTCTCGATCTGCACTTGCTAGAAACTACCAAGGGTGAGAAAGTGGCATTGGATTTTCTTATAGACATTTTGAAATAAATTCCCAACAATGTTTACCTGTCCTACGTACATCCCATGCCGAAATGACTTGCACGGTCTGTATGTTTCTAAGGGCGTGGTTTCAATGATCTGCACGTTTCTATGGGCGTGGCTTGATCATGCACGGAACGATTCTTGCACGAAACGATTTGCACGGAACGCTGAACGGTCTGCACAAAACAGTGAACGGTCTGCAGTGGACGGTTTGCACGAAACGGTGAACGGTTTACACAGAACGAAACGAAACACTTTGGAGGAGTAGTAGCATGCTTCAGGGTCTCTACGAGGACCATGCATGCATGTTCATATGAGTAATTTAACATTAACTTGATACCTGCACGTATACGCGAATTGTAGAATTACCATGATGGCCTCTTTGCTAGTTACACAGGTGCAAAGGAGAGTACATTTAGAGACAAATTAACACTTACGTATTATACTATCTTACTGACAGTATCTAAGTGAGCATACAATTACTGAATACCAAAAACTTTTAATGAAAATTTGGCTATCAACAAAAAAAATCTTAATTGATATTATTTATATATGTATATTAATTGACTTGATCAATATATCTTTAATATTTATTTACAAATTGTCTGATAAACAGAGACATGGTATTTGTGTATACGCAGCAAATAGGAGGTATATAGAAAATAAAGAACTACGCACACAAACTCTGGATTCTGGCCTATATTTTCAACTCGTATATTTTCAAAAGCTTTGCGATTTCGCTATATAATGAAATTTTTTTAAATGCAAAGTATAATTCATTAGTAATTGATTATTTATGATAATTGTGAAAAAGACTGTGTTTAACGGGGGGGGGGGGGGGGGGGGGTATTTCTATAATGAAATGAGTGATTTTTACCTGAATTGTACGTTACATATCTATATATTGACATAAAAAATGATAACTTAAAAATTTACCAGAAGGTATAGGCAGTGAAAAACAATTCAGTTCTTTCATATATGTTTCATGTATGCATAGAAACAAATTTTAAGTTTGTTTTTAAATGTCTAGTTTTTATTTCTTTTAGGTATGGGATCGAGTTTTATCAATTGAACTTTCTGATGGAACTGCAGTGAGAAATGCTCTACTGAGTGAATTGAAAAAAAATTTGCTGTTGACTCTTGATAGAAAGGTAAATTTTGCCTTCATCTATTTAGGAATCATGAATACATGAAGCCATTACAGACTACTATTCCCAAGGTGGGGCCACAGTTTGGATTTAAAGACCTTAACCTATATAAGTCCTTATTTCTGAGCTTTGTGGTGGGCCATATATGCCTCTTTTTCTATGTGTGTTTGTTTTTCCAGCTGACTGGAGGGTGGTTTAAAAAAAATACATGCCATGGCCTTTAACATGTGGTAACTACTAAGTGTAATCAATTGTTAAAATCATGTGCAAGCATCCTCATGTAATTTATGTACATTGTATTTCTAGACATCATCAACAAAAGAAGACTTGGTGGAAATATATTGCAGTGGAGCAGAAGAATTCAATTCAACTGTGCAAGAAATTCTTGGAAACTATGCATTTCAGGTTCAGTGTGTTAGAAGTTAAAACCTTTTAACTTTGAAAATGGATTTCAAACCATTTGTGAAGATGGTTAAAGTTAATAGCTTCCACTTTGGAAAAAGTTCTTTATGTGCATGCCTTCTCCCCACCAATTGAAATCAATCTTGCTTATAGTTACATGAAATATTACCTACCTATCAGCATTCTATTACATACACCTTATGAATGTCTTTCTGATACCAGGGTAAAGCATTCCATTCAAACTGTTCTTTTCTCATATATCAACTATTTGTTTTCATTTGAGTGTTCATTCTCACAATTTTAAACTGTTCTTCCATTGTTCATTCAGAACCTATAGTTGAAGTATTTGTCATGACAGATGTTTTGTTAATTTGTTGTCTTGTGTCTAGTTTGAAAATGTTTCACTCATAAAGATATGTCACCAGCTTCAGGTGAAATATCACAAATTTTGACTTACACTGATATCAGATTATAACTAGCAATGAGGGTTCTTTGTTGTGCCAACACACAGGACTTTTGTTTTTGTATAAGGTCATGTTCAAAAGACCCATGACTCTCACTTTTAATGTTAATTGAAGAAGTAACAGTTAAATGTCTGTGCCAGGATTGAGAATTTAACACTCAGCTGGTTTCTGAGTGACAAAGGAAGAACTCTCACCATTAGGATATTGTGATTGGTTGAAAATAGGTATATGAATCTAGAAGTAGCTGAAGATGCCTTATATATTAGGTTTGACATGGTGCTGAAATCAAGGTTTTGAAGTGAGTGCCCTATAGCCACTAGGCTTCTGTGACTAGTCAAATTTAGAGCATTGCTACCAATGTGCACACTGTGTAGCCTTGATCATTACATGTTGTCATGCTAAGTTAATTTAATCATTTTTAAAATTGCTTTATCATTGAAATTTGATCATGAATACAGTGGTTTTTAAAAAATGATTTACAGGCACTTGAGAAAGGATACATATGTGAAGACAGGATTATGAGTGGTCCAGGAGCAACAAGATATGGCAGCATGTTGTCACGCCTTTTTGAAAGATCTTGGGAGAAACATCACCTGTCAGAATCAAATCCAAGACCAATTCTGAAGTTCACATTGTCATGGAAACCTTTTGTTCATTTTCTTGAAATGCTTTGTAAGTTCATCACATACTTATATACATCTACATAATAAGTAGTATCATATTTTGGATGTATATTCCCTTGTAGTTGAATGACACAGTCTCGGCCAGAAACAAATCTTACAGAAACCCCAATTTGAAACACAAAGTTTAGTTTCTGTGTCTGCTCTTCATCTGCTAGAGCAAGCAGACACGAAGCAGCTGCAAAACGGACACAGCAGACACTTTGTTGTTGCATATCAGTTGCCTTTGAGTGGAAGCTGTTACTGCATGCCCATATAGCCACACAGGTCTAATGTAGGTTGGGTTGTGATTGCCAGATGTTTATTAGTGTGGATTGGAAGAAGCTCCCTGAATTTGTTCCAAGCAGATACTGATACAATTTCAAGCCTCTCATATCACTAAGTTTTACCTCTGTCATAGGCTTCCATCAATAGGTCGAGCGAGTCCATGACAGTGCGGTCACTTGAATTTTGGGTCAGGTTTAAGTGGATCATAGATTCCACTACATTTCTTATGGACCCATTTTGAGCAGCTGATACAGAAGATGGAATTCCTGCCTGTACCTCTTAGACATACCGCACAGGGGTACTTTATAGAATTTCTCAGCTATTCCCTATTCAAACCAGAAATCATCAATTGGGTTTTACCTATGTTCACCTTGAGTCCTTTCACCTCCAAGCTCTTCTACCACTTGGCCACTATTTCAATCAGCAACTCAATGGAAATGTGAACAACTGCTAGGTCATCAGCATATTGGAGCTCCCATAGACAGCCTGTCCGAAAATGGAGTGATGGCGCTTTCAGCACAATGATAAACAGCAACGGACTCAAAACAGATCCTTGATTAACACCAACATTGACATTAAATTCATCACTGTAGCCATCTCCTACACAAACATGACTTCTTGCATTAGAGTATATGATCTGCATTCTTTAACACCTAAGTTATGCATCGTCCACCAGATAACTTTCCTTTGTACCTAGTTCAACGAAAGCCAAGTATAGGGGATTGTTGGCTGTGATGAGTTTGTATGATGAATATGGCATTGATGGTTCCTCTCTCTGGCATGAAACCATGTCATCATTTTATTCAATATGTGAAAATTCTTTTTAGCTCACCTGAGCTGAAGGCGCAAGTGAGCACCTTTCTGTTTTCTGGTGTCATTGTCTTAAACTTTTCACGTTTTCATCTTCTTTTGCAGAACCACTTGGCACAAATTATCATTGGGTGAAGGGGATTCAACTTTGGTCATGGTCAAATGAAAGGCAATGCCCTTCTTCAAGGGGAGATAATAACAAAGTAGTAAAAATACACTAACAAATTTTAAAAATCTTCTCCACAACCAGTGGACCATTTTCAATCAACTTATTATGAATCATTCTTGGGTGAAGGGGATTCAAGTTTGTTTGAATAAAGGGCCATGTCCCCTTCAATGGAAAGATTATCACAGAAATGCAAAAATAGGGTGGGGTCATTTAAGAATCAATATTCTGAGTGATACTCTAATGCAGAATATATATTCTTGCATTTACATCAATTAAAAGGATGTGTTTATTCTTCAATGAGCACAAATTCACTATTTCCCACCATCTAATCTGCCCCTGCGCGAAGGGTGGGTGGGTATTATTAGTCCCGCTAGGACAGTTCTAGTTTACACATGGATGACTTGTACATTTGTAATCTCACTTATGAATGTTAGCAAATGCTTTTCTCAATGATGTTTCACAAACAAAATTTACAATACACACATAGTGATGGAAATGTTTTCTGTATTACAGATCAAAATAAGAAATCGAATGTTTTGACTGGTGATTGTCAGATCCATTTCACTCAAGCAGCAACATTACTGAAGGAGATGCTGAACAAACTGCTTACAGGGACAATGTGCATCGGAGACATTGAAATGATAAATGAATACGTGGACTCTTTTTTGCGCACAAACAGTGTTATTTGGAAGAGTGAAAAGAAGGAAGACTTGGATCAAACCCTTGTGAGAGAAACATTGGTTTTAAGATGTAAAGAAATCAGGAAATTTCAAGAAATTCAAACATATGTTGGTGTCCTGGTTCACATGTGTCAGCACTTCCCAGGTTAATATATTATCATAAGTTTTTATGCCCCAGAGATCGAAGATCGGGGGCATATTGTTTTTGCCCTGTCTGTCATTCTGTAATTCTGTCATTCTGTCCGAAACTTTCACCTTGCTAATAACTTTTGATCAGTAAGAGCTAGAGCTTGGATATTTCACATGACTATTCCTTATGACAAAACTGTTCCATGGGTACCAATGTTTTTTGACTCTGTGACCTTGACCTTGGAGTTTGACCTACTTTTTGAAAACTTTAACCTTGCTTGTAACTTTTGAGCAGTAAGTGCTACAGCTTTGATAATTAACATGAGTATTCCTTGTGACAAGACCTTTTCGTGGGTACCAACATTTTTGACTCTGTAACCTTGACCTTGGAGTTTGACCTACTTTTTGAAAACTTTAACCTTGCTAATAACTTTTGAACAGTAAGTGCTAGAGTTTTGATATTTCACATAAGTATTCTTTGTGACAAGATCTTTCTACTGGTAACAAGATATTTGTCTTTGTGACATTGGCCATCTTTGGAATTGGCCATTATTGGGGCTTTTGTTTGTTCTTTGTTCTTGTGATTATAACCTCCATGGGCTTCTTGTTTCTTAAACTGCATTTTAGATTTCCTGTGACTCATTATTAATTTTGAGATCAAGTAAATGCCAGGCAAATTTGACTAAAGCCATACCACTATTCAAGCTGTTGCATAGCTTAAATAGAGGTCTATGGCTGCATTCAGATTGATGCCAGGCACTAGTCTACATATATTCCAGTGGACCTGGCAGACATTGATAGGCAGATGGAAAAGTTGTCACATCTAGATGACAAAATGTTGTGTGAAGTCTGCAAACCAGCTATCATTGAGAAAGTGTCTGACCTGGAGGCTTATGATCCAGTGGTGATAGCCTTCAAGATGTCTCCTGACATGCAGGCAGTGTTGCAAGATCTGAAACGGTAAGTAAGATACATGTATACATACACTTGTTATACCCCCCGAACGAAGTTCAAGGGGGTATATAGGAATCACTCTGTCCGTCTGTCCGTCTGTGCAGATTTGTGTCCGGGCCATAACTTGTTTGACTTAGGCACACCATATTTGGCACACAGGTGGATCACCATGAGATGATGTGTCGAGTACCTTCATGACCTCTATATGACCTTGACCTCAAGGTCAAAATTAAAGGGTTTTTTTTACAATGGATTCGTGTCCGGGCCATAACTTCTTTGTTCTTTGACATAGGCATACCATATTTGACACATGAGTGTATCACCATGAGACGATGTGTCATGTACCTTCATGACCTCCATATGACCTTGACCTCAAGGTCAAAATTAAAGGTTTTTACAATGGATTCGTGTCAGGGCCATGACTTCTTTGTTCTTTGACATAGGCATACCATATTTGACACATGAGTGTATCACCATGAGACGATGTGTCGGGTACCTTCATGACCTCTATATGACCTTGAGCTTTGACCTCAAGGTGAAAATTGATTATAGGGTTTTGACATAGTCATACCAGAAGACATGGGTGTATCACCATGAGACTATGTATCATGTACATTCATGACCTCTTTATGACCTTGACCTTTGATCTCAAGGTCAAAATTATAGGTTTATGCCATGGATTTGTGTTCGGACTATATCTTCCATTTTCTTTTACAAAGTCATACCATAGTTTACACTCAGGAAAGAGGTAATTTATACCTATTAACAAACCCTTTGGAAGATTGGGGTAAGCGGATGATATTCTTAGTGAGCATTGCTCACAGTACCTCTTGTTATATATGACAGAACATAATCATTTCTATAGGTTACATGAGTCAATCATCCACATTTTACTTAAACATAGCTGTAATTTTAATTTTATTTGACCCAATTGTTTTTTCTATTGTTGAATTGAAGTAATATTTAGTCATATATCTGACAGTGTACAACTTTAGTGTTGTGAAAACAGTTTACTTTAAATGATGTTATTTTAAAATGGGTGAATTTATTGGAGATTTCCAATGCTGTATGGTCTAGGGACTGCCTGCTATTGTCTAGAAACCTTTGGTAGAATTATTATATCATATATGCATAGTTCACAACAAATTCATACAAACCTGGCCATGTTGTGCTTTGTTCAGTCAGACATGAATAAATTTATTATGTCATTCTCTGTTATTGGTTCGTAACTATTGAATCAGTGGTAGCTAATTATTTTAAGCTGGGTGGTAGTATGTTACATGTAAATGTTGGTAAGTACCCCAGCAAAACCTATCAGAACAGTTTTTGAATTATTCAGAACTATTCATGATTTGTTCTTGAACTTTTCTTCCTGATCATTCTTAAACTGTACCTCACCTGTAACTTTTTAGCTCATCTGACCCGAAAGCTCAAGCGAGCTTGCCTTGATCACCTGTTGTCCATCTGTCTGTTTGTCCATTTGTTAACTTTTTAAATTTTCGACTTCTTCTCCAGAACCACAGCACCAATTTCAACCAAACTTGGTAAAAAGCATCTTAGGTGAAGGGCTTTCAAGTTTGTTCAAATGAAGGGTCATGTCCCCTTCAAAGGGGAGATAGTCACAAAAATGCAAAAATAGGGTGGGGTCATTCAAAAATGTTCTTCTTCAAGAACCACTGGGTCAGAAGTGCTGAAATTTACATGACAGCTTCCTGCTGCTGCTGTAAACTCTGTTTACCTGATCAGGATGTGAGCGGTAAGTTAATGGTACAGGGGTTTCAACAGTCTCAATTGAAGTCAGCATTTCGCAAATTCTATGGTCGTTGTAATTATCTAGTTCGTCTGGACCGTGGAAAATTGTAATTTCGTCTGACAAGTGCCAGATTGTCTTTGAAAAATACTGATCTTTGCAGAGTCAATACATATATAGCAACATGAAAAACTCTGAAAAATACGTAGATAACTTGTGGCCTGTATAGCAAAACTCTTTTAAGATGACAATTATCTGTTTATACAACCTAACATTGGGTCAAATGCTGTCTGACATGTTTCATACCGATTGTTAGGCCGTTCTTGGCACACTGATTTTGACTGTGGATAACTCCGTTTACCTGATCAGGATACCGGGCTCACGGCGGGTGTGACCGGTCAACAGGGGATGCTTACTCTTTCTAGGCACCTGATCCCACCTCTGGTATGTTCAGGGGTCCGTGTTTGCCCAACTATCTATTTTGTATTGCTTTATAGGAGTTATGATGTTGATCATTGTTCATTATCTTCACCTTTCATAATGCAGATTCAAATTTGTTAAAACCATGACCCCTGGGGGTAGGCTGGAGCCACAGATGGGGATCAAAGCTTTATATGCAAATATATAGGTAAAATCTTTGAAAATATTCTTCTGAAGAATCACTGGGCCAGGAAAGTACAAATTTACATAAAAGCTTCCTGACATAGTGTAGATTCAAGTTTGTAAACATGGTCTTTGGGAGTAGGTTGGGTCCACGATAGACATCAAAGTTTTACATGTAAATATATAGGGAAAATCTTTAAATATGGGCCAAGGTGTTAAATATGTGGCGTCGATGGCCTAGTGGTTAGGCTGTCAGACTCTTAACTGAAAGGTCGTGGGTTCGAGTCCTGGCCACGGCAGGGCCGACGTTGTGTCCTTGGGAAAGGCACTTTACATGAATTTCCTCACTCCACCCAAGTGTAAAAGAGGTACCTGGCTATAGACAGTGAAAGATATTGTGAGAATGTTAGTGCTCTAGCGCCTGTAACGGCAGCTTGAACTGTATGCTTCCCAGGAAGCTGAGAAAGTTCTAGATTGATATAAGGTCTGCCAGGGTAATAATGTATTGTAAAGCGCTTTGAGCAGCATACGCTGGAAAAAGCGCTATATAAAACCAATCATTATTATTATTATAAATTTGACGAAAAATGAACATTTCAGGAACTGCACCTGTGGTATGTTTTACAAAACAACTTGCGGGAAAGTCCCAAGCTTTAAATTGTATTACAGTTATTGCTTTAAATGAATGAAGTAAAAGTTTTCTGAGGCTTAATTTTCAGCATTTTAAAAAAAAATCATTCTGCATTTAGAGTGAATGATCATACAATAAACTGGAAAAGTCATAAGTCGTAAGTTCTTTTGTCAAACGCGCACTCAAGATGTTCAAGATCATGGAATTTTTAAAAATTAACAAGAATCGAGGAAGAACTAAAGTTCTTGAACTTGTCAAGAACAAACTTGAATAATTCTGGTAATATCCCGAAATGTTAAATTCTTGTCTCACGATCATTGAATGTTTCATGAACAGTTCTGTTAAAATGCATGAACAAATAAAGGATAGTTCATGAATACAAAACCACGAGGATCATGATATGAAATACACTAGAATAGGTGAAGAGCTCAAGGTTCTTTTAAAATTGGTCAAGAACAGAGGTGTTCTTGAATAATTCTGGTAATTTCCTGTAATTTTATGTTTCATGAACAGTTCTGGTACAATGAATGAAATTAAGGACAGTTCATAAACATGTTATGAGAACGTTTCAAGAATTACCGGGGTATGTCTCCCCTCTTCCAGGGGAAGGCATTGTTTTTGTACTTTCTGTCCGTCTGTATGTCTCAAAATCTTGTGAACGCTTCTCCTCCTATATGGGTTATCGGATAGATTTGAAACTTTGTACAACGCTTCATTGCCATTTGTAGATGTGCATATTGTGAGCTATTCTGATCACTTTTTGTCCAGCGTCAGTCCCATCTGTCTGCCCATAAACTTTTAACATTTTTGACTTCTTCTCCAGAACCTTCTCAAAAACCACTGGGCCAATTTCAATCTAACTTGATACAAAATCATCCTTGGGTGAAGAGGATTCAAGGTTGTACAAATGAAGGGCCAAGTTCCCTCCAAAGGGGAGATAATAAAAACAGTACGGGGTCAATAAAAGATCTTTATAAGATCCACTGTACCAGAAAAGTTGAAATTTATATGAATGCTTCCTGACATAGTAAAGATCTTCTCAATAACAACAGGGCCATGTATGCAATCATCTCCAGGTAGTTCAGATTGAAATATGTTCAAATCACAACCATCAGAGGGGGGGGGGGGGGGGGGGGGGGGTCCACAATAGGGGTCAAAGTTTTATTAGGTCATCTGTTGAACATTTTTAACTTCTTGATAACTACCATATTCCAATTATTTTGATATAAAGTATCTTGGGGACAAGGGGGACATAATTGTAAATTTCAGGATTCCTGTGCCCCAGGGTCCTGAAGGGCAAAGCAAAAACTGCTAAAAACTGACCTATTTTCAAACTCTACAACTGCACATGTGTAAGAAAATCTAAATGCAGAAGTGCAAGAAGGCCTCTTCCAAAATTGTAAATTTTCATGATATTGTAAATTTTATGATCCTATGGGTAAGGGTTTGGTTCCAGGGTGGAGTCGAAATTACGATAGTAATTATTGTCTTTATCATTTGAAAGACTTCCTTAAGTCTGCTGTTATAGTATTAATTTAGGAAAAGCAAAAAAGGGTGTACCAAATTTGTGAATTTCACAACCCTAAGGTTTTGAATCTGGGACGGGTCCAAATTAGTCATATTGTGTTGATATTGCATATATTAAGTAAAACCTTTCATCAGTACAGGCACTTTCAAGGCCATTTAAGTTTAAGAACACATCTTGTTTTTTATGTGTACTTTTGCTGAGTATTGGAATGAAGATTAACTATTCAGAACAGGATTTTTTTCTAGATTCCATAGCCCTTGGGGCTAGTGAAACTTTTAACTAATACTCAGGGGTCGAAATTAATTTTTTGCACCACTAGCAAATTTTAGCTAGTGGATTATTTTCCAACTAGCAAAATTGAGCTTTTACTAGCATTTTTCAATCGATTACTGTTTAACATGAATTTAAGAAAACAAGCATGTCTCTTTATCAAAATTTTGGGAAAATCTTTCAAAATCTCCTTTAAAGTGCAATAACAAAAATAACATTGCGAATTCTTTCATTTAAAATTCAATGAATTATCAGACAACATACATGGTGCGGGTCATAGGGTACACTTGTGCGGCGTACTAGCTGTCCAGAGATCTACCACCTATTTACAGCATCATGTGGATTGAAATCTTGAAGACTGTTTGCGCCACTTCAAACTATATGTTCAAAACTTTTGGAAATTTCATCTAACAAAATTCTAGTTGAAAAGAAAACCCCGCGAACTCGAAGTGTTTGACTATAGAGTACAGGAGGACACCGCGTGAAACGGTGACACTAACACTGTCATGTGTTGTTTCATGTAGACATGAACGAGATCAATATGCTTGCTATTTAAATCAGACGTCTCTGAGACGTCCGAAGTGTGTATGAAGTAGGCCATCTTCGACATCACTGACTGAGATGACCTTGGTCTTAGTTATTTATTCGATCCACGTTTACTTTTTCAATACTTGTATATTCATTCTGTAAAGCGTTTCTATGCACATTAAGACAAAATTATTGTAAACTTCAAAGTACAACCAATAAACCGAGGAAAAAGATTGGGGTTTTTTCACTCGCAAAAAGTTGCGATCACTTGTGATTTTTTACTCGTAAATTCAATTTTTAACTCGCATTTAGCGAGTATTTCCCCTTAATTTCGTTGCCTGATACTCAAGTGACCAATAATGGCCTGTGGACCTCTTGTATGTGAATATACATGTATAGTTAACATCTTTGAAAATCTTCTTCTCAAGAAGAGCAGGGCCATGGTGTAGTCATATTTATATGCAAGGATCTTGCAGTAGAGCAAATTCAAGTTTGTTTAATTCAGGGGCCAACAAGGTAGGGTGGAGCCATAGTAGATCATATATTGATATGAAACTATACAGGAAATTAATGAAAAAGACTCTTTTCAAGACCACACTAAATCACATCAAGAAAATGCATATTAACTTGTGAATACATGACTATGATACAAAGGCATATAATGTATGCATTATGTTTGGCTGTTTGATTTTTGTTGTTTATTCCCCAAGAATTCTTTTCAAATAAGAGGGGGTGGGGGGGGGGGGGTGAAATTGCTCTGCAACAATGCACAATGCAACAGAGTTCTCTTGCTCTGGAAAAATGCAATTTATTTGTTAGTAAGGAAAATTAAGTCATATACAATTTAATGTACCTGTATGTTAAAATTTTACGGTACCAATTTTGATGCACTAGATGGGCATTTCGGCAAATAATGTCTCTTCAGTGATGCTCAACCTAAATTTTTGAAATCCGAAATAACATTAAACTTTGAAAGAGCTGTTTTAGGGAAAAAACAGAGTGCCAAAAAGTGGAGTCAAATTCGTCTAAGGATAAGAACCATGCATGAGGGAGATAATCCTTAATTTTGAAATGAATTTCTAAAATTTATCACAGCAATTTAATATACATCCGTATTTTCAAACTAGTAACGAAGTACTTTAGCTACTTGGCTGTAGAGACCCTCGGGGACTACCAGTCCACCAGCAGAGGCCTCGACCCAGGGTCATAATGTAAAACTTGTACGGTACCAATTTTGATGCACCAGATGCGCATTTCGACAAATAATGTCTCTTTAGTGATGCTCAACTGAATTTTTTGAAATACGAAATAACATTAAACTTTGAAAGAGCTATTTTAGGAAAAAGACAGAGTGCCAAAAAGTGGATAAAAAGATAAAAAGTGTATCAATTCCTATTTGTGTATAATTTATGAAATCATTATTGGAATATTTAAATTTCAGATTGATCGAATGAACATCTGAACACTATTAGACTCTAATAATCCCTCAAAAGACATCAATCGACTTGGATTGATGCTCTGCTTTCAATGTGTTGAATGAACTTCATTCCTTTCACCCTAAATGTGTCCTACAAAACTAGCTTGTAATTGACTGGTCAACCTTTTCTCTTCTAATTGATAGGGTATCCCAGGGATCTCTATTTTTGAATATGTGGACTAAACAAGGAAGGTTGGAAGAGACCAAAAAAGGAAGTCCTCTGACTGTTGATGAAGTTATGGAAAACGTTTGGCAGTCTGTACACCCAGCCTGGATCAGACTTAGCAAGCGTATTGCTAAAGGAGACATTACTTTCAAGGAATTTCAGGATCACTTCAGATATGTGTCAATTGATAACTTGGAAGAGCAGTTAGAATACTTAGCTGTAGGCAAGAGGGATTGGATTCAAGAACGATTACGTCAAGTCCATCAGCACCGAGAACTAGAGCAGTGTGTCAATGGTGCCAACGTCATTCTGAGAGTTGTCAGAGAATATGACTTAAAGGGCAATTTTGAACCCATTGAGATGATCGTGAAAATGGTGATTATTATGATTTTAGTTGTTACATGGATCAACGCTTTTATACCTTACTTATGTTTAGGTCACAGGAGCTGAAAACACAATTGAGCTTTTCTGATCACAATTTGTCCGGCGTCTGTCCATCCGTCTTCATTGTTTAAAAATCTTCTCTGCTTTCTAAATTGTACATGCATGTAATAGTGAATGCATGCATACAATCATATACATGATTTAATGTACCCTGTACAATGTTTTTTCTAGGTGCAAGGAACGGGCTTGGATTCCAAAATGAATGCGTTTAACACCTCCTTGATAGTTGCGTGTGACATCTTGAAGGGAATAGGAGAGGAAGAGACCAAGAGTCTGGAGGAATTCATTAATTGCAAACAGCTTATCGAGTGGTTGAGAACATCAATGAAAAGTAAGTTATCATGTTAGTATTTGGATAAAATAGTGGCAGATTTGTATCATACTTTTCAAATATATAAAAAAAATTCTAAAAGGGAGAAATGACCATCTTGAAACAAAATGTGGATGTGTGGTCATTTTTGTTATGACCAAATAAATTAAGTGATGTTTATACACAACAAAGCATTTGACTTTCATTTGTTATTCAGTATTATATACACTTAGTTATGGAGTTGTGCAGTATGCACAGAGTTGATGAAGTAATCTGGTATTAATATAAGAGAAAGTTATGTTTAGCAACAGAACATACAGCTTGCTCCACTTATATTGAAATCACTTACTTATATTGAAATAAAACTAAATTACTAGACGCAATCTCTCATTTTCTGTGCTTTATATTATCAGATAAATTGAAATGGCCATCCCACAAAACATAAAAACTTTGTCGTTGGACACAAAATACAAATTAGAAAATGCAATAAAAAAGAATTTTTTAAAGAGAGCATGTCGGAATATGAAATAGTGAAGGATTTTGTGATTCATTAACTCCAGTACTTTATACATAATTTCAAACAACGCGCCACTATCACAGTGTGTTGAAAATAGTTTTTGCAACATTGGATTTTGTTTATTTTGAACTTTGGTTGTATAGAAAGAAAAAGGTTGGCCTCCTGAATTTCAATGTATCGAGAGTAAGCTGTAATCAGTTCTGCATTCAAATCTCCTGAAATAAATGAAAAATAGACAAAAAGCGTATGTTAATATATCTATTGTTTTGACTTAATGACTTCAGTATAGATTTTAATTACTCCATTTTTAACATAGTCCAAATTTTTATACTCTCTGAAAAATTTCGGAGGAGGATATAGTCATCCTCATGTTTGTGCATCCTTCTGTCTGTCCATCCATCTGTCTGTCCGAGCTCTTATCTCCCAAACCTTTCATCAGAAATTGATATACGATGTAATTAATCACAATTGTTCCTTGAGACAAGGACTTGAGGGCCATGGTCTTTTTGATGTAATAAAAGTTGCCATCTCCTAAACTCTTATTACTTTCTGATAATTGATTGCAAATATTCGTTTGGACAGGAGACTTTTGGACCAAGGTCATTTTGAATAGGTCAAGGTTACTCAGAAGATACACCTTATATTTCAACCAAACTTGATAAAAGACATCCTTGGGTGAGGGACTTTCAGGTTTGTTCAAATGAAGGGCCATGCCCATGTCTTATGGGAGATAATCACAAAAATGCAAAAGAATAGGATGGGGTCATTTAAAAATCTTATTCTCAAAAACTGCTGGGCCAGAGGAGTTGAAATTTACATGAGAGCTTCCTGACATAGTGCACATGATAAAACCATGACCCCCGGGAGTATGATGGGGCCACAATAGTTTTACATACAAGAATATAGGGAAAATCTTTGAAGATCTTCTCAAGAACCACTTGGCCAGAAAAGTTTCCATTTTCATGAAAGCTTGCTGACATAGTGCAGATTCGAATTTGTTAAAATCATGCCCCCCCCCCCCCCCCCCCCCCCTGCATATTCAAGTTTGTAAAAGCCGGGGGGGGGGGGGGGGGGGGG